>NC_053025.1:500034694-500213583 GCF_003073215.2 Triticum urartu
CTTGGTACAAAATTGTGTTTGCCCGTGTACCCACGTGTGCGTGCGAGGAATGAGTGCGTGCATGGTGTGCGTGCACATCTTGGCTTCGTGCATGTACCGCCAGTATGGCTCAGGGAGGACGAGTACATTCTTCTGGAACTAGCAGCACGTCACTGTGATCAATCCACGCAAGGAGGTCACGACAACACCTACACATGTGCCACATGGCTTCATGAACTATAAGAGAGACACTGTGTAGCGTGCCATTGGTATTCTAATTTATGTGTTTTGCACATACTCGAAGTACTAGTAAGGTACACATGCATTGCACACATCAGATTTTGCAACCAAATTATGAATAAATACCACACTATAGCATGTAAGCTCTGAGTCATATATGCTTGATGTAGCCCTTCGTTTAATTCTTATAGTTCATCTCATTCAAAATCAATTAGTTTTTATAAAAAATCTAAGAACACGGGAATAGGAAAAACATGGGATTATAGTGGAATGTCGTCTTGAATCCTATAGGATTGTATGAGTGTTTGATTGTGCATAGAAAAAACATAGAATTCTTTCAAAGAGGTTTGAGTGGATGGGATGTTTCCTATGAAATCTAGTGCAAATGAATCATATGAAAAAATTCCTATGGTTTACAATCCTATGAATCAATCAACCAAGATAGGAAAAATTCCTAATGATTAGAATCCTCCAAAATTCCTTTGAGAATCCTTTGAATCAAAGAAGCCCTTAATCTATTTTATGATTCATGGAATTGTGTGTTGTAAAGCATAAAGTAAAAACAAATAATGGCAATTCAACTAGAAAAAAGTTTGGGCAGTTATGCTACGGAAGATTCTAGAACAAAAGAGAACCACTGTTGTTTTGAGGTTTGTGCATTATGCTTAAGTTCAACCATGGAGTCTGCTAGATTGTACATGTGGAAAAATCCGGTGGGGGGCTAGAAGATGGTGCGAGGGGCCGAGTGGAGGGAGACTATGAAGGAATGCACAAGTGCGAGATCGATATTTAGAGAGAGGGGGCGAACACATGCATTGATGCGCGCAGTGGCGGAGCCATGAAAAATAAATGAGCTAGGGGGCCAAGCATTGCTAATCCTTTACGAGGAGGGTCAATTCATGAACTTAAACCATTTTAGCAGCAATTGTCTAATGATCACATTCATATTAGCCTTGATATATAGTGATGTTAGGGGGGAGGGGGGCAGGGCCCTTACTGCCCCCTGTCTTCGCCATTGTGCACGCGTCTGAGAGATGAAGCGGAAGGCATGGATGATGATAGGGGGCCATAATTAATGTGGGTGTATTAGCTATATATGTTAATCCTATATAGAGAGGTATAGATTGATCGATGTGGACGTGGGAAAGAGGGTGAGACCTCACTGGATATATCAATTGATCGGTTTGTGTGGAAAACTATGAAAGACCTAGCTATATACACACGTACATAGAGGAACATCGATCGTTGCGCATGCACGCATGAGAGATAAAGAAAGCCCGATATGATGGAGAGGGGGATGTGTGTTGGTGCGTGCCTTCATGGGAGACCGACCTGAAGAAAAAGATTGCATGCGTGTGATAACCCACAAGTATAGGGGATCAATTGTAGCCTCTTTCGATAAGTAAGAGTGTCGAACCCAACGAGGAGCTAAAGGTAGAACAAATATTCCCTCAAGTTCTATCGACCACCGATACAACTCTACGCACACTTGACGTTCGCTTTACCGGAAACAAGTATGAAACTAGAAGTACTTTGTAGGTGTTGTTGGATAGGTATGCAAGATAATAAAGAGCAAGTAAATATAAAGTAGGGGCTGTTTAGATGAAGACACAACTAAATTAATTTTGGTAAAGAGCTTTTGTCAACAAGAAGGTTATTTGTCCCTAGGCAATCGATAACTAGACCGGTAATCATTATTGCAATTTTATTTGAGGGAGAGGCATAAGCTAACATACTTTCTCTACTTGGATCATATGCACTTATGATTGGAACTCTAGCAAGCATCCGCAACTACTAAAGATTCATTAAGGTAAAACCCAACCATAGCATTAAAGCATCAAGTCCCCTTTATCCCATACGCAAACAACCTACTTCGGTCTGTGCTTCTGTCACTCACGCCACCCACCATAAGCAAATCACAAACATATTGCAACACCCTACAGCGGGAATCCCTCACGCTTGCGCGACACGGAGAGCACCATAGGACAACACCAATAACAAAACATACAACTCAAACCAATCACGATCATCAAATAGCCATTAGGACAAAATAGATCTACTCAAACATCATATGATAGCCATACATCATTGGGAAATAATATATAGCGTTGAGCACCATGTTTAGGTAGAGATTACAGCGGGTAAGAGAGAGGTTACACCGCTGCATAGAGGGGGGAAGAGTTGGTGATGATGGCGGTGAAGTTGTTGGTGAAGATGGCGGTGATGATGATGACCCCGGCAGCGCTCCGGCGCCACCAGAAGCAAGGGGCAGAGGGCCCCCCTTCTTCTTCTTCTTCTTCTTCTTCTTCCTTGACCTCCTCCCTAGATGGGAGAAGGGTTTCCCCTCTGGTCCTTGGCTCCCATGGCGTGGGAGGGGCGAGAGCCCCTCCGAGATTGGATCTATCTCTCTGTCTCTCTCTGTTTATGCGTTCTGTTCTGGCTCTGTTTCACCGTTTCGTGTATATATGGAGATCCGTAACTCCGATTGGCCTGAAACCTTCGCCGTGATTTTTCTCTCTGAAAATTAGCTTTCTTGCGGCAAAAGAAGAGCGTCAACCTCCTTACGGGTGGCTCTCGAGGGTAGGGGGCACGCACAGGGGGGTCAGGCGCGCCCCCCTACCTCATGACCACCTCGGGCACCGTCTCGCGTGGATTTTTCTTCCAAAATTTTCCAAATATTCCAAAAATAAGCTCCATCCGTTTTTATCCCGTTTGGATTCCGTTTGGTATGGATATTCTGCGAAACATAAAACATGCAACAAACAGGAACTGGCACTGGGCACTGGATCAATATGTTAGTCCCAAAAATAATATAAAAAGTTTCCAAAAAGTATATGAAAGTTGAATAATATTGGCATGGAACAATCAAAAATTATAGATACGACGGAGACATATTAGCATCCCCAAGCTTAA
This sequence comes from Triticum urartu, assembly GCF_003073215.2. NCBI lineage: Eukaryota > Viridiplantae > Streptophyta > Magnoliopsida > Poales > Poaceae > Triticum > Triticum urartu. Next base: position 500,037,827 of record NC_053025.1, read on the forward strand.
TTCCTGCTCGTCCTCGAGTAGGTAAATGATAAAAAAGTTAATTTTTGATGTGGAATGCTACCTAGCATAATCTTGATCATATGTCTAATCATGGCATGAATATTAAGACACGAGTGATTCAAAGCAATAGTCTATCCTTTGACATAAAAATAATAATACTTCAAGCATACCAACCAAGCAATTATGTCTTATTGAAATAACATAGCCAAAGAAAGCTCATCCCTACAAAATCATATAGTCTGGCTATGCTCCATCTTCACCACACAAAATATTCACATCATGCACAACCCCGATGACATGCCAAGCAATTGTTTCATACTTTTGACGTTCTCAAACCTTTTCAATTTTCACGCAATACATGAGCGTGAGCCATGGACATAGCACTATAGGTGGAATAGAATATGATGGTGGAGAAGACAAAAAGGAGAAGATAGTCTCACATCAACTAGGCGTATCAATGGGCTATGGAGATGCCCATCAATAGATATCAATGTGAGTGAGTAGGGATTTCCATGCAACGGATGCACTAGAGCTATAAATGTATGAAAGCTCAACAAAAGAAACTAGTGGGTGTGCATCCAACTCGCTCGCTCACGAAGACCTAGGGCACTTGAGGAGGCCCATCATTGGAATATACAAGCCAAGTTCTATAATGAAAGATTCCCACTAGTATATGAAAGTGACAACATAGGAGACTCTCTATCATGAAGATCATGGTGCTACTTTGAAGCACAAGTGTGGAAAAAGGATAGTAGGATTGTCCCTTTTTTTTATTTGGCCTTTTTTTATTTGGCCTTTTTTTGGGACAATGCTCTATTAATGATGATCATCACACTTTTATTTACTTACAACTCAATATTACAACTCGATACTAGAACAAAGATATGACTCTATATGAATGCCTCCGGCGGTGTACCGGGATGTGCAATGATCTAGCGTAGCAATGACATCAAAAAACGGACAAGCCATGAAAACATCATGCTAGCTATCTTACGATCATGCAAAGCAATATGACAATAAATGCTCAAGTCATGTTTATGATGATGATGGAAGGTGCATGGCAATATATCTCGGAATGGCTATGGAAATGCCATGATAGGTAGGTATGGTGGCTGTTTTGAGGAAGGTATATGGTGGGTTTATGGTACCGGAGAAAGTTGCGCGGTACTAGAGAGGCTAGCAATGATGGAAGGGTGAGAGTGTGTATAATCCATGGACTCAACATTAGTCATAAAGAACTCACATACTTATTGCAAAAATCTATTAGTCATCTAAACAAAGTACTACGCGCATGCTCCTAGGGGGATAGATTGGTAGGAAAAGACCATCGCTCGTCCCCGACCGCCACTCATAAGGAAGACAATCAATAAACACCTCATGCTCCGACTTCGTTACATAACGGTTCACCATACGTGCATGCTACGGGACTTGCAAACCTCAACACAAGTATTTCTCAATTTCACAATTACTCAACTAGCATGACTCTAATATCACCACCTTTATATCGCAAAACTATTGCAAGGAATCAAACATATCATATTCAGTGATCTACAAGTTTATGTAGGACTTTATGACTAACCATGTGAATGACCAGTTCCTGTCATCTCTCTAAATAGATATAAGTGAAGCAAGAGAGTTTAATTATTTCTACAAAAGGTATGCCCACGCTCTAACAAATATAAGTGAAGCAAAATAGCATTCTAAAAATGGCGGTTGTCTAAGTAAAGAGAAATAGGCAATCCAAACTTCAAATGATATAAGTGAAGCACATGAAGCATTCTATAAAGCCATACTCAAAAGATATTAGTGAAGTGCAATGAGCATTCTATAAATCAACCAAGGACTATCTCATACCAGCATGGTGCATAAAAAATGAAACAAGAAAACTAAATCAAAGACGCTCCAAGATTGCACATATCGCGTGAACGAAACGAATCTGAAAACATACCGATACTTGTTGAAGAAAGAGGGGATGCCTCCCCAGCATCCCCAAGCTTAGACGCTTGAGTCTCCTTGAATATTTACTTGGGGTGCCTCGGGCATCCCCAAGCTTGAGCTCTTGCCTCTCTTCCTTCTTCTCACATCGAGACCTTCTCGATCATCGAACACTTCATCCACACAAAACTTCAACAGAAAACTCGGTAAGATCCGTTAGTATAATAAAGCAAATCACCACTATAAGTACTGTTGCAAACCAATTCATATTTTGTTTTTGCATTGTGTCTACTGTAGTATAACTTTTTCATGGCTTAATCCACTGATATAAATTGATAGTTTCATCAAAACAAGCAAACTATGCATCAAAAACAGAATCTGCCTAAAACAGAACAGTCTGTAGCAATCTGAACATTCACCATACTTATGATACTTGAAAAATTCTACAAAAATTAGGAAATATAAACAATTTGTATAGGAAGACAGTGCAAAAAGAATCATAACCATTTGACGTTCCAGCTAAAAATGCAAAATCGCGCACTACAGCCAAAATTTCTGTCCTGCACCGTACAAACCATCAAGCAAATGTAAACATCCTAAAGGCAAACCTTGGCACATTATTTTTATAATACAATGGAATTGTACAAGGGGATAATTATTTTTGTTGAAAAGTTTCTGTAATTAAGATTCACAAAGTTCCCATGGGCATGAAAAAGTTCAAGGACGTCCCCCATTTTCACAATGCTCGTCTCTATCACTTTCACTTTCCTTTTTGAAAAAGTTTTGGGTTCCCCTCTTTATTTTTGTTGTTTTTAAACTATATGCAAGCACTCAACAGAAATAAATGACTCTCTAAAACTTCCGGGTTGTCTCCCTGGCAGCGCTTTCTTTAAAGCCATTAAGCTAGGCATATAGTGCTCAAGTAATGGATCCACCCGGATCCCGAGGTATATCAAAGCCAATTTTAATTAACAATGATTTGTAATTTAGTAGTGAGCACAAAGCAACATATATCATGCAACAACGAAGTCTAACTCTCTTCCTATGCATCGGCATGTCATAAAAGAACAATTCGTGCACACAAAGTAAAGGCCAATGCATAGTATAAATAGTTTCTTGCAATTTTATTGTATTGGAAACATAGAGAGGTGGAGATATAGTTCCTCTCTCATAATAATTGCAAGTAGGAGCAGCAAGCACATGCATATTATATTCATCAAAATCATCATGTGCAACAGTAAAAGGCAACCCATCAATATAATCCTTAATAAGTGCAAACTTCTCCGATATAGTGTAGTCGGGAGAATTCAAAAAGATAATAGGACTATCATGCGTGGGTGCAATAGCAACAATTTCATGTTTAACATAAGGAACTATAGCAAGTTCATCTCCATAAGCATAATTCATATTGGCATCTTGGCCACAAGCATAGCAAGGATCATCAAAAAGGGATATTTCAAGAGAATCAACGGGATCATAACAATTATCATAGCAATCATCCTTCGGTAAGCACGAAGGGGAATTAAACAATGTATAAGTTGAAGAGTTACTCTCATTAGAAGGTGGGAACGGGTAGCTAATCCGCTCTTCCTCCATTTGTTCTTCGCTCTCCTCCTCATCTTTTTCATCCAATGAGCTCACAGTTTCATCAACTTATTCTTCCATAGATTCCTGCAAAATATTAGTCTCTTCTTGGACAGTGGAGACTTTCTTAATAAGCGCATTAATTTCGTAATTGTATTCATAATTCTCATAACAGTATTTCAGTATAGCTAGATTTTCAGGTCTATAAACAGCATCATCAAAATCTTCAAACTCTTTAAACATAGATTCAATTTCATAAGCACCCTTAAAAGCAACAAATTCTTCTATTTGTTCCACATCATAGTAATCATATATACCATTAGCATAAGAAGCTAACGTTTTATTATCATTAAATTCACATGAAAAGGGAAGGTGTGGAGCCTTCACCTTAGAGCAACAAGTATAATCATATCTCAAGCATAGTTGCCTAGCATACCAATTCAATATTTGAATTTGATCCCATAATAGTTTCCCTTTTTGTGTCAAGCAGTAATCCCTAAAGTATTCACGTTGATCCAACGTTACTCCCATTACATAATTGACTGGGGTTTTCTCAGGATTATTAAAGTAGTACATAATATCTTTCATATAACCAGCATCGAGGGTTTTAGGAGGTTCCCCATCTCCATGAGCAGAAAGTAGACCTAATTTTTTTGGTATTTCATGTTCCATATCCATAACTAAAGATAGAGAACAACTAAGAACAGCAAATAAAAATTACTTAGTGATAAAGCAAACAAGCACACACGAGAATATTCACCCCATGCTATTGCTCCCCGGCAACGGCGCCAGAAAAAGGTCTTGATAACCCACAAGTAGAGGGGATCAATTGTAGCCTCTTTATATAAGTAAGAGTGTCGAACCCAACGAGGAGCTAAAGGTAGAACAAATATTCCCTCAAGTTCTATCGACCACCGATACAACTCTACGCACACTTGACGTTCGCTTTACCGAAAACAAGTATGAAACTAGAAGTACTTTGTAGGTGTTGTTGGATAGGTATGCAAGATAATAAAGAGCAAGTAAATATAAAGTAGGGGCTATTTAGATGAAGACACAACTAAATTAATTTTAGTAAGGAGCTTTTGTCAACAAGAAGGTTATTTGTCCCTAGGCAATCGATAACTAGACCGGTAATCATTATTGCAATTTTATTTGAGGGGGAGGCATAAGCTAACATACTTTCTCTACTTGGATCATATGCACTTATGATTGGAACTCTAGCAAGCATCCGCAACTACTAAAGATTCATTAAGGTAAAACCCAACCATATCATTAAAGCATCAAGTCCCCTTTATCCCATACGCAAACAACCTACTTACTCGGGTCTGTGCTTCTGTCACTCACGCCACCCACCATAAGAAAATCACAAACATATTGCAAAACCCTACAGCGGGAATCCCTCACGCTTGCGCGACACGGAGAGCACCATAGGACAGCACCAATAATAAAACATACAACTCAAACCAATCACGATCATCAAATAGCCATTAGGACAAAATAGATCTACTCAAACATCATATGATAGCCATACATCATTGGGAAATAATATATAGCGTTGAGCACCATGTTTAGGTAGAGATTACAGCGGGTAAGAGAGAGGTTACGCCGATGCATAGAGGGGGGAAGAGTTGGTGATGATGGCGGTGAAGTTGTTGGTGAAGATGGCGGTGATGATGATGGCCCCGGCAGCGCTCCGGCGCCACCGGAAGCAAGGGGGAGGGGCCCCCCTTCTTCTTCTTCCTTGACCTCCTCCCTAGATGGGAGAAGGGTTTCCCCTCTGGTCCTTGGCTCCCATGGCGTGGGAGGGGCGAGAGCCCCTCCGAGATTGGATCTATCTCTCTGTCTCTCTCTGTTTCTGCGTTCTGTTCTGGCTCTGTTTCACCGTTTCGTGTATATATGGAGATCCGTAACTCCGATTGGCCTGAAACCTTCACCGTGATTTTTTTTTTCCGAAAATTAGCTTTCTTGCGGCAAAAGAAGAGCGTCAACCGCCTGACAGGTGGCTCACGAGGGTAGGGGCACGGCCAGGGGGGTCAGGCGCGCCCCCTACCTCGTGACCACCTCGGGCATCGTCTCGCATGGATTTTTCTTTCGGAATTTTCCAAATATTCCAAAAATAAGCTCCGTCCATTTTTATCCCATTTGGATTCCGTTTGGTATGGATATTTTGCGAAACATAAAACATGCAACAAACAGGAACTGGCACTGGGCATTGGATCAATATGTTAGTCCCAAAAATAATATAAAAAGTTGCCAAAAAGTATATGAAAGTTGAATAATATTGGCATGGAACAATAAAAAATTATAGATACGACGGAGACGTATCAGCGTGCGATGGATAATGCCGACTGGTAGTGTGTGTGCATGCATGCACGAGAGAAAGTTAGTGGTACAATTATAAAGAGAAGACTACTGTGTGGGTGTAAAAGAATAGATGAATAGGTGAGGTCACAATCAATGTAAAGTTGAATTCAAATATTTGAATAAGAGATCCTGATGTTTGAAACCCATGCATGCATGAATATAACGGAGATCTGCGTGGTGTGGATTGGAAACGAGCATGTTGTAATGTATACACATTGAACAAGGTCAGACTGATTTGAATTTAAGATACCGATGGCAGACATCATTTGGCCACGTCGCATCCGTGCATGGACACACTATTCTAATTGGAGATGATGGGCGGCTTTTGCATCACATATCTATATCTATACCCCTATATATATTATATATATATATATATATATATTTATATTATGTGCGGGTAACTTTAACTTTGAAAGATGGTCGTTGGATGAGGTGAATCCGATGGTCCAAAGATGGCAAATTTGAGCACTACTGGCCGTTGGATATCATCTAGATTCCACCAGATTCCGCCACATGTATAATCTAGAAGACTCCATGGTTGAAGTTAAGCATAATGCACAAACATCAAAACACAAGCACTTCTTATTTGTTCTAGAATCTTCCGTATCAGAATTGCTCAAATGTTTTTCTACATGATTTGCCATTATTTATTTTACTTTATGTCTTATGACGCACAATTCCATGAATCTTAAAATAGATTAGCTCTCTTATAAAAACTAGATGATTTTGAATGAAATGAACTATAAGAATTAAACGAACATCTACATCATGCATATATGACTCAAAGCTTGCATGCTATAATGTGGTATTTATTCATAATTTGGCTGCCAAATCTCATGCGTGCAATGCACGTGTACCTTACTCTAGTATAAATGGTGTTTGTGTGTGTGTTGTGCGTGTTGAGGTGCAAATTGTCTTTTTTTGGGGTACACGTTAAGCTTGTTCTTCCGAAATTTGAAGTCGCGCCTTGTTATGCCGAAAATTCAAGCTAGCGTCTCTGTCTATCGTGCTATGAAACTCCCGCCTCTTCAACCCGCTCCTTGTTAACCCGAAATATTTAAGATATATCTTTGTCTCGTTGTGCTCAGACAACTCCCTCCATCTCAACCCATGCCTTGCTATTCCGAAATTACAACGCGCGCGAAAACTCCCACCTCATGTGAAATCCCGACATGCGAAATGCCCATGGTACCCCTGAACCAAAAGAACTGCCTCAAATTGGTGGGGGTACTTTCGTAACTTACCCCACATTTCGGACAAGCGCGTCTCTGAGCCATGGTTCCCCACTGCCATCCCATCCGCCCACCCATTCGTACATCGAGGCCGCGAAAACCCGTGATGAAACCCCACACCCTGCTCCATCCGCCACCCAGCCGGAGCCTCTCCCCGATGACATCATCCACAGCAACACCTCGACGTCCCTCATCCACCGTACCGGATGAGGATCCGTCGTCGATCTCATCATCCCGCCGGTTCAGCCACCCCGTCCTCCACCTCCAAGGAGCTGCCCCGACGTTCCCCTCGTCTTTCGCGCCACCTCCATTCCCACACCGCCGTCTTCACCTGCACCACCGGAAGAGCATCATCATCACCATTTCCTCGGATAAAGCTACGGCCTAATCGGCGCCACCAAAGATGTTGTACACTAATCACTGCATTTTCTTCTTGATTCGATCTCACGGTGCTGCTGGCGCTCGGTCCCGAGCCAAAACGGCGCGACTCCATCCACGGCGGCGTTGCCGGCCACTTCCTCCACGGCGTCGCTCCCTCGGCGGCGATGTCCACATCAGTAGGACCTGCTGCTGCTTTAGCTCTCGCTCGCGCTGCTGCTCTGCTCTTGCTCTCGGTCCTCTGCCTAGTCTGCTCTTGCTATTGCTCTTGCTCGCGCTGCTGCTCTCGCTCTTGCTCTTGCTTGAGATGCTGCTCCGGTTTAGCTACACTTCACTCCGATGCCGCCGGGGTGAAGGAAGAACCAGCCGCAGCGGGGAAGGAGGCTCGCCGAAGAGGTACCCCACTATCTATCTTAGGGTTCAGGATGGGGCGGTGGTCGCCGGCGATGGCGGGGCGGTGGCAGGGCGGTGGCGTGGGGATCACTGGAGAAAAAGCTCGGCACGGGGGGCCTAGAGGGATGGCCGGGGCGGCGGCGGACCAGCGGTGGGGAGTGTTTTCGGGGCGGACGGGGCGACGCACCGCCGGCCGCGGGCGGCTGGGGGCTGCCGTTTGGCCGGCTTAGGGGGGTGGAGGTTGAAGATGAACCGCAGGCCCTTGATTTCGTATCCAACGGCTGCAAAATCGACTGACCAAAAAGTCATTCATCCGACGTGTAGCCTCACCTTGCTAGTGCGTTCAGTTTCGACAGCAAAATTCAGTTTCGACAGCAAAATTCAGTTTCGACAGTTAAGTTCAGTTTTGACAGTTAAGTTCAGTTTCGACAGTTAAATTCAGTTTCGACAGTTAAGTTCAGAGATGAGCAGCTGATGTATTTACATCTAGCACTTTGTGGTTATGTATTTTACGTCATGTATTGGAGATGCTATTAGAATTCCACTCAAGTTAACGTTGTTCGTTGTCTCTCTTGTCCTGCTTCAGCCCCGGCGTCGTACAACTCACCGGAGCTGCTCCATCAAGGAAACCCTCCATCAAGCGGAGCAGTACCTCAGGCTCCATCTCCAGACGCCTAAGATCTTCTTCCCCTCCTCCGACAGCCAAGTCAGCCGGAGCATCCTCACCGGCCAACCCAATCACGCTGAGATCGACATGGCTTCGCCAAAGAGGTTGTACACTTGTTGCATCTCTTTTTTACTCTACATGTTATATATATTGTCCACTGAGCACTCGTAGTAACGGGAAATACAATTATTTTATCCTACTATATGACAAGCAGTGAGGTACCAGGCAACTTAGCTATCCGTGATGGACTCTCTTGAATGCCATCATTATTTATCTCTAAGCGTTTGAGCTGTGCATTTGTCGATGGGCCTGGGAGTTGAGCTAGTATGGCAGTGTCCTGGGTCCAAAGTAATAGAAGTAGCACAAAAACATTTTTTTAGTGTAGGATTTTCCTTGATCAAGCCTGCCTACTAGAATCGCCAGTGCTTGAAAGGAAAAGTGAATGAAAAACATCGGAATTGGAAAGTTTCCTATGGTACTACTTTTCATGAATTTGGTGCAAAGGAATGGAGCAAAGGAAAATTGTAGGCTTTGTTCCTTTAGTGTCTCCTTGAAAGAAAAACTGTAGGAATTCTAATTTCCACTTCTCCTCCTTTTCATATTCCTATTCATCAAGCACAAGACTAAGAGATAGTAGCATAATAGCATTATAACCATACATTTTCTTGTGGTTTGACTTAATCTCACCATGCTTTTTTGCATCCTGTGATCTTCCAATTGTTGTGAATCAAACACCCAGATTGGCAGAAATCCTGTGTTTTTAAATTCTCTATTTTGCACGTGCATTCCTATCCTATTCCTGTCTATTTCCTATCCCCGCATTGTTAGAATCCTCAAATTCAAACAAGCCCTTACTCAATTACTTCTGTTACAGATATGTGTCAAAGAAAACCTTGTGTGGTTTGTCCTGCTGCTGCGGCGCTGTGTTCCACCCCAGCTCAGCTGCTCCAACGACGGAAGGGTTCACCACAGCAGGGATCCGCTCTCCAGACTGTCTTTCACCGCCTCAGATCTTCTTCCCCGCTGCCGGCAGCCACGACAACTGCATTACCATCATCAACTGAGCAGATGACCTTGATGACTACACGGGTCCGCAAGAGAGGTCGCACTCTTCCGTGTCTGCTTACGTTATGCGTCGCTTAATATGATGACATGCTACAATATCATCGTGTTCACCTATTAGACTCCGAGTTAGGTCCAAACTAATGCTGAAACTTGAGTTTTTAAATGGTTGTGGGATACATATTGGGGCAACAATCAGTACTATCTGTCTACTATCTGGTTAATCTCCGGTGCCTACTATGAGTTTCATGTTGGGTGAAAACAAACATTAAAGGAGCCATTATCTGTATTTTTTAACTAAACTATTATTTGCCTGCTATCATTGGTTTTGGGTCTATCCACAGTTTGCTACCATCACTCTGGATTTGTGCATGCACTCCTTACATAATCTCACTATGTTTTATTCCTATGCATGCCAGTTATTGTACACAATGGAACTGATCATGTAGAGCAAAAGAGACGAGCCTTGCGTGGCAATAAAATTTCATGCAGACGCCGTTCCATGGTGGGTGCAAAGGCAGCCCCCCTCAACCCATTTTAGATCGTAATCACGAGGAAGATAACTGTTATGAGGGGGATTCAGAAGTAGAAGACCACTCCTATTTACTCCATGAGGTCTTCGCTCTAACTTGGCATGCTGATGTTGGTAATATCATGCATATGGTGCCTTGCGTTGCTTACTGTATACATTAAAGATGGCATCTGCTTAGTTTAGACATGCTTTGTGTCAATGCCATCTGTTTAGTTTCTTTATCGTATATGTGAATCATGCAATGCCATCTTGTCTAGCCAGGCATCATATGTGTGAATTTTGCAATGCCACCCTGGTTAGCCAGTCATCTTATATGTGAATTATATCATGCCATCATTTTTTTATTACGTGTTAAATTTGTCAACAATTTTAGTACATTCAATTACTCTTCCTGTGCATCAGCCATTTGGCACGGTCATGGAAAAATCTGGAGTGGAAACAAGGTGTTCAGATCAGACAATGCTATCTGACGAAGCGCATGTCTTGCTGGTTACTGATAGCTCCTCAGAGGAGGATTCAAAGACAGATGACCAGTCATATTTCCCCCCCGAGGTGCATGCCCTAACTTGGCAGGGTTATGTTGCTCATATCGTGCGTATGGTATCTTGCATTGCTATGTCATTTGCTTAGTTTAGACATGCTTTGTGTGAATGCCACCTGTTTAGTGTCTAATTACCATATATGTGAATTATGCAATGCCATCTTGTTGCAAGACATTATATATGTGAATTATGCAATGTTATCTTGTTTCAAGGCATTATGTATGTGAATTATGCAATGCCATGCTATTTAGGTAAGTGTCATATATGTGAATTATATTATGCCGTCCTTTTTTTGTATTTCTCATTGCTTTTGTCGACAATGTTTGTATATTCAACTGCTCTTCCTGTGCATCAGCCATTTGAATTGGTGATGGAGAAATCTGGAGTGAAAACAAGGTCTTCAGAGTAGACAATGCTACCTGCTGAAGCAGATATCTTGCTGGTTACAGATAGCTCTTCAGAGGAGGATTCAGAGGCAGATGACTAGTCCTATTATCCCCCTGAGGTGTATGATCAAACTTGGCAGGGTTATATTACTCATATAATGCATATGTTGTATTGCAATGCTTAGTTTTTACATCATATACACAATATTGAATGCCATCTCCTTAGTTGACACATCATATATGCGATTGCCATCTGCTCACTTCCTTAGTATATAAATCATATATTTGAATTATGTCATGCCATGATGTTTACATAGACAGCATGTATCTGAATTATGGCATGCCGACCCATTTTCTAAAGACATAATATAGTTATATCATCTCATCCTGTTTACATAGTCATCATATTTAAATTATGTCATTCTATCCGTGAATTATATCATGCCATCATGTTTCCATCGACGGCATGTTTGTGATTTATGGCATGCCAACCACTTTAATAGACACATCGTATAGTTATATCATGTCATCCTGTTTACATAGTCATCATGTTTTGAAGTATGTCATTCTATCCTGTTTAGTTAGCCATCATACATGTGAAATTGTGTCATGCTATCCTGTTTAATTAGCCATCATATATGTGAAATTATGTCCTGCTATTCTGTTTGCTTAGACAACATAAATGTGAATTATTTCATGCCCTGTTTTCTTCCCTACTATCCATTGCACCTGTCTATCTTACAATGTCTGTACATTCAATTACTTTTCTTGTTTATCAGCCATTTCAATTGGAGGGAGTGATGGCAGTATCTGTGGGAGTAAAAACACGGTCTTCAGAAAAGATCGTGCTACCTGTCGATGCAGATAGAACCACGGTTGTACTTGCCCAAGAACCAGCCCCACCACACATAACCCACACTCATGCATTGTACCCCTACCCAGTTGGACAGAGAACTAGCTACACCCCTTCTAACCCCAACCCTAGCAGATAGACACCCAGTTCCCATTGACACAGCACCGTCTCCACCACAGAGCACCCAAACACGAGCAGTTAGTAAGGCAACTGCAGTGCCCAAATCACGAGGACCACCACTCCGAACCCGAAGTCAACGCTTAAAGCAGAAGAAGAATTGTTCTCAGGTCAGGTTCCGTAGCTATGGTTCATACTACTTTGCTCTTGCATCACTGTATTTATTGATACCAACTAATTTCAAATTTGAAGGATGCAATTGTAACTCCAATGGCGCAACAGGTATGTTTTAAACCTATTTCTTCAACGTGTTTGGCTGTTTGCTGTTGTAACTTGCTCTATGTTGATTTTAGTTTCAATTGAATAAATAGTTATGTTCTCATGCCATGCACATTACAAGTGTTGTTATTGCTGTGTAGTTTCCCACACTTATATTTTGTCTATGCTGCTCTTAAGTAGATATGATTCGAACTGTATCTATCTTGATTTGGCAACATAAACTAGAATGATATAGACCATATAGTGACCATACTACATAGATATATGTTTGTTTCATGCTGTTATCCTGTCCACCTTACTACTGAACTGGTTTACCAAAATGAGTTTCATATACTACATTGTAAACCTGAGATGTGTTTGTTTGTTTCTCTTTTAGAACGCGGATAAAATATTGGAGAAGAGTACCCTGTTATGCAATGGTAAAGGAAGTAATGCAGATAAGGTTCAAGATAGTGAGACATCCCTGTTGGTCTCCAAGAAAGCTGATAAAAACTATATTGAAGACACTAAGACAACCCCAATGTCCTGTCTTGATGTAGTGTTCGAGTTACTGGCTACCACTGCTGGCACCAGCTCTTCGAACTCATTGCCTGAATCAGTTTAGCTTCTTGAGTCTCAACTTAAAGTTGAAAGACATCGATCAGATGTTATGCGACAGGAAGCCGAAGGACTGAGGAAGTCCCTGCAGAATTCAGATGCATACTTTCTGGTGCAACAACAAGTGCTGGAGGACTTAAGCGCCAAACAAGAGAAAGTTAATAAGCTTGCTAAGCATCTTGCCAGCATTATGGGTACCCAGGATATTGTTTCTTGAGCTCTTCTGAAGTGGTTTCAGTTCTGGACTTGTTTTGCTGCGGCGTTTATATGCTGTTGTGTTCCCTATATTTGCACTGGTGGCGAACTTTGATGCCCAGTGGATGTAATATGTGTAATAGCCGTGATAGCCTAGTGTAAGTTGCTTGCTTATTTATTTCCTTGTTGTCTTGTTTATTTGTTTGCTTGTAGTCAGTGCAGTTCTTTTTCTGCGGTTTGCTAGTGGCTGCAATAACCTATTTTTTAAAACTAGGCCACAATAACCATGGGCTAATATTTACTGTAGTGACACTGGGCCTCCTACGGGCCGTAGAAACAGTGGGCCTTCTACGGGCCGTAGAAATAGTGGGCCTTCTACGGGCCGTAGAAACAATGGGCCTTCTACGGGCCGTATCATCAATGGGCCTTATACGGGCCGTATCATCAATGGGCCTTATACGGGCCGTATTATCGATTGGCCAAACATGGGCCAAACAGACCGCATTCTGGCCGTAAACGGGCTAGAGTTGGAATCGTCCGTTCATGGGCCGACCATAACAGGTGATGTCTACTACACAACCTTCTTCTTGTAGACGTTGTTGGGCCTCCAAGTGCAGAGGTTTGTAGGACAGTAGCAAATTTCCCTCAAGTGGATGACCTAAGGTTTATCAATTCATAGGAGGCATAGGATGAAGATGGTCTCTCTCAAGCAACCCTGCAACCAAATAACAAAGAGTCTCTTGTGTCCTCAACACACCCAATACAATGGTAAATTGTATAGGTGCACTAGTTCGGTGAAGAGATGGTGATACAAGTGCAATATGGATAGTAGATAAAGGTATTTGTAATCTGAAATAATAAAAACAGCAAGGTAACTAATGATAAAAGTGAGCGTAAACGGTATTGCAATGATAGGAAACAAGGCCTAGGGTTCATACTTTCGCTAGTGTAAGTTCCCTCAACAATACTAACATAATTGGATCACATAACTATCCCTCAACAGGCAACAAAGAGTCACTCCAAAGTCACTAATAGCGGAGAATGAACGAAGAGATTATGGTAGGATACGAAACCACCTCAAAGTTATTCTTTCCAATCAATCCGTTGGGCTATTCCAATAAGTGTCACAAATAGCCCTAGAGTTCGTACTAGAATAACACCTTAAGACACAAATCAATCAAAACCCTAATGTCACCTAGATACTCCAATGTCACCTCAAGTATCCGTGGGTATGATTATACGATATGCGTCACACAATCTCAGATTCATCTATTCAACCAACACAAAGGACCTCAAAGAGTGCCCCAAAGTTCCTACCGGAGAATCACGACGAAAACGTGTGCCAACCCCTATGAATAGGTTCATGGGTGGAACCCGCAAGTTGATCACCAAAACATACATCAAGTTTTCTCAAATCTTTAAAGACTCAATCCGATAAGATAACTTCAAAGGGGAAACTCAATTCATTACAAGAGAGAAGAGGGGGAGGAGAAACATAAGATCCAACTATAATAGCAAAGCTCGCGATACATCAAGATCGTGCCAAATCAAGAACACGAGAGAGAGAGATCAAACACATAGCTACTGGTACATACCCTCAGCCCCTAGGGAGAACTACTCCCTCCTCGTCATGGAGAGCACCGGGATGATGAAGATGGCCACCGGAGAAGGATTCCCCCTCCGGCAGGGTGCCGGAACGGGTCTAGATTGGTTTTCAATGGCTACGGAGGCATCTGGCGCCAGGACTCCTGATCTATTGTGCTCTCTGGAAGTTTTATGATACGTAGGTATATATGGGTGAAAGGAGTACGTCGGTGGACCGAACGGGGGCCATGAGGCAGGGGGGCGCGCCCTAGGGGGGTGGGCGCGCCCCCTAACCTCGTGAGCACCTCCTTCATCTTCCGACGTAGGGTCCAAGTCTATCCAGTAGGTTTCCTTCCAAAAATAACTTCTCCAGTTGATTTCGTTCCGTTTTGACTCCGTTTGATATTCCTTTTCCTCGAAACACTGAAATAGGCATAAAACAGCAAATCTGGGCTGGCCCTCCGGTTAATAGGTTAGTCACAAAAATAATATAAAAGTGGAAAATAAAGCCCAATATTGCCCAAAATAGTAGATAATATATCATGGAGCAATCAAAAATTATAGATACGTTGGGGACGTATCAGCATCCGCAAGCTTAATTCCTACTCGTCCTCGAGTAGGTAAATGATAAAAACAGAATTTTTGATGCGGAGTGCTACTTGGCATAATTTCAATGTAATTCTTCTTAATTGTGGCATGAATATTCAGATCCATAAGATTCAAGACAAAAGTTTAATATTGACATAAAAACAATAATACTTCAAGCATACTAACTAAGCAATTATGTTTTCTCAAAATAACATGGCCAAAGAAAGCTATCCCTAAAAAATCATATAGTCTGGCTATGCTCTATCTTCACCACACAAAATATTTAAATCATGCACAACCCCGATGACAAGCCAAGCAATTGTTTCATACTTTTGATGTTCTCAAACTTTTTCAATCTTCACGCAATACATGAGCGTGAGCCATGGATATAGCACTATAGGTGGAATAGAGTGGTGGTTGTGGAGAAGACAAAAAGAGGGGAAGATAGTCTCACATCAACTAGGCGTATCAATGGGCTATGGAGATGCCCATCAATAGATATCAATGTGAGTGAGTAGGGATTGCCATGCAACGGATGCACTAGAGCTATAAATTTATGAAAGCCCAAAAGAAACTAAGTGGGTGTGCATCCAACTTGCTTACTCACGAAGACCTAGGGAATTTTGAGGAAGCCCATCATTGGAATATACAAGTCAAGTTCTATAATGAAAGATTCCCACTAGTATACGAAAGTGATAACATAGGAGACTCTCTATTATGAAGATCATGGTGCTACTTTGAAGCACAAGTGTGGTAAAAGGATAGTAGCATTGCCCCTTCTCTTTTTTTTCTCATTTTTTTATTTTTTTATTTGGGCCTTTTCTCTTTTTATGGCCTCTTTTTTTGGGCTTCTTTGGCCTCTTTTTTTTCGTCCGGAGTCTCATCCCGACTTGTGGGGGAATCATAGTCTCCATCATCCTTTCCTCACTGGGACAATGCTCTAATAATGATGATCATCACACTTTTATTTTTCTTACAACTCAAGAATTACAACTCGATACTTAGAACAAAATATGACTCTATATGAATGCCTCCGGCGGTGTACCGGGATGTGCAATGATGCATGAGTGACATGTATGAAAGAATTATGAACGGTGGCCTTGCCACAAATACGATGTCAACTACATGATCATGCAAAGCAATATGACAATGATGAAGCGTGTCATAATAAACGGAATGGTGGAAAGTTGCATGGCAATATATCTCGGAATGGCTATGGAAATGCCATAATAGGTAGGTATGGTGGCTGTTTTGAGGAAGGTATATGGTGGGTTTATGGTACCGACGAAAGTTGCGCGGTACTAGAGAGGCTAGCAATGGTGGAAGGGTGAGAGTGCGTATAATCCATGGACTCAACATTAGTCATAAAGAACTCACATACTTATTGCAAAAATCTATTAGTTATCGAAACAAAGTACTACGCGCATGCTCCTAGGGGGATAGATTGGTAGGAAAAGACCATCGCTCGTCCCCGACCGCCACTCATAAGGAAGACAATCAAAAAAATAAATCATGCTCCGACTTCACCACATAACGGTTCACCATACGTGCATGCTACGGGAATCACAAACTTCAACACAAGTATTTCTCCAATTCACAACTACTCAACTAGCAGGACTCTAATATCACCATCTTCATATCTCAAAACAATCATCAAGTATCAAACTTCTCTTAGTATTCAAAACACTCATAAGAAAATTTTACTAATCTTGAATACCTAGCATATTAGGATTTTAAGCAAATTACCATGCTATTTAAGACTCTCAAAATAATCTAAGTGAAGTATGAGAGTTCATCTATTTCTTCAAAATAAAACTACCACCATGCTCTAAAAGATATAAGTGAAGCACTAGAGCAAATGACAAACTACTCCGAAGGATATAAGTGAAGATCAATGATATGCAACTATGTGAAGAATCTCTAACATTTAATAATTTCAGATCTTGGTAATCTATTCAAACAGCAAGAAAAGCAAAATAAAATGACATCTAAGAATAGCAAACATCATGTGATGAAGCAAAAACTTAGGATCAACCGATACTAACCGATAATTGTTGAAGAAGAAAGGTGGGATGCCAACCGGGGCATCCCCAAGCTTACATGCTTGAGACTTCTTGAAATATTATCTTGGGATGCCTTGGGCATTCCCAAGCTTGAGCTTTTGTGTCTCCTTAATTCCTCTCATATCACGGTCTCCCTAAATCTCAAAAGCTTCATCCACACAAAACTCAACAAGGACTCGTGTGATAAGTTAGTATAAACCATTGCAAAAACCTTATCATACTCTACTGTAGCAAATCACTAAAATTATTATTCAACATTTCATACTAAATGCGTCTGCATATTTCATAGTCCTATCCTCAAATAGAATCATTAAAGAAGCAAACATATGCAAACAATGCAAACATAACAGCAATCTGCCTAAACAGAATAGTCTGTAAAGAATGCTGCAACATCCATACTTCCCTAACTCCAAAAATTATGAAAGAAAATTCCTACTGTAGTACATTTATCAGATCTTAATATGCAAAAGGTTTCAACATTTTATCACATTCTGACTTTTCTAGGGAATTATTGCAACAGCGGTAAACTTTCTGTTTTCAAACAGCAACATGAAGACTTGTAACATAGGCATAGTAAAGACTATCAATGCCACTTTTATTGAAATAAAAGGTGAAAAAAATTGTTCTAAATAACATCAAGAAAATCCTAACAAAATAAATTGACGCTCCAAGCAAAACACATATCATGTGGCGAATAAAAATATAGCTCCAAGTAAAGTTACCGATGAACAAAGACGAAAGAGGG
This sequence comes from Triticum urartu, assembly GCF_003073215.2. Lineage (NCBI taxonomy): Eukaryota > Viridiplantae > Streptophyta > Magnoliopsida > Poales > Poaceae > Triticum > Triticum urartu. The sequence goes on from NC_053025.1 coordinate 500,055,929, forward strand.
GATGCCTTCCGGGGCATCCCCAAGATTAGGCTCTTGGCTATCCTTGAATATTACCTTGGGGTGCCTTGGCCATCCCCAAGATTAGTCTCTTTCCACTCCTTATTCCATAGTCCATCGAATCCTTACCCAAAACTTGAAAACTTCACGACACAAAACTTAACAGAAAACTCGTAAGCTCCGTTAGTATAAGAAAATAAATCACCACTTCAAGGTACTGTAATGAACTCATTCTTTATTTATATTGGTGTTAAACCTACTGTATTCCAACTTCTCTATGGTTTATAAACTATTTTACTAGCCATAGATTCATCAAAATAAGTAAACAACACATGAAAAACAGAATCTGTCAAAAACAGAACAGTCTGTAATAATCTGGATCAAACGTATACTTCTGGAACTCATAAAATTCTAAAATAAATTCTGGACCTGAGTAATTTATCTATTAATCATCTTCAAAAAGAATTAACTAAATATCGCTCTCCAAATAAAAATGGCAGTAATTCTCGTGAGCGCTAAAGTTTCTGTTTTTTACAGCATGATCATAAAGACTTCACCCAAGTCTTCCCAAAGGTTCTACTTGGCACAAACACTAATTAAAAGCATAAAACCACATATAAACAGAGGCTAGATGAATTATTTATTACTAAACAGGAACAAAAAGCAAGGAATAAAAATAAAGTTGGGTTGCCTCCCAACAAGCGCTATCGTTTAATGCCCCTAGCTAGGCATGATGATTTCAATGATGCTCACATAAAAGATAAGAATTGTAACATAAAAAGAGCATCATGAAGAATATTACTAGCACATTTAAGTCTAACATACTTCCTATGCATAGGGATTTTGTGAGCAAACAACTTATGGGAACAATAATCAACTTGCATAGGAAGGTAAAACAAGCATAACATCAAAACTTTAAGCACATAGAGAGGAAACTTGATATTATTGCAATTCCAACAAGCATATATTCCTCCCTCATAATAATTTTCAGTAGCATCATGAATGAATTCAACAATATAACCAGCACCTAAAGCAATCTTTTCATGATCTACAAGCATAGAAATTTTATTACTCTCCACATAAGCAAATTTCTTCTCATGAATAATAGTGGGAGCAAACTCAACAAAATAACTATCATGTGATTGAAAATTAAGATCAAGATGACAAGTTTCATGGTTATCAATATTCTTTAAAGCATACGTGTCATCACAATAATCATCATAGATAGGAGGCATGCTTTCATCATAGTAAATTTGCTCATCAAAGCTTGGGGGGCAAAAAATACCATCTTCATCAAACATAGCTTCCCCAAGCTTGTGGCTTTGCATATCATTAGCATCATGGATATTCAAGGAATTCATACTAACAACATTGCAATCATGCTCATCATTCAAATATTTAGTGCCAAATATTCTAATGCATTCTTCTTCTAGCACTTGAGCACAATTTTCCTTTCCATCATACTCACGAAAGATATTAAAAAGATGAAGCGTATGAGATAAACTCAATTCCATTTTTTATAGTTTTATTTTATAAACTAAACTAGTGATAAAACAAGAAACTAAAAGACTCGATTGCAAGATATAAAGATATACCTTCAAGCGCTAACCTCCCCAGCAACGACGCCAGAAAAGATCTTGATGTCTACTACACAACCTTCTTCTTGTAGACGTTGTTGGGCCTCCAAGTGCAGAGGTTTGTAGGACAGTAGCAAATTTCCCTCAAGTGGATGACCTAAGGTTTATCAATCCGTAGGAGGCGTAGGATGAAGATGGTCTCTCTCAAGCAACCCTGCAACCAAATAACAAAGAGTCTCTTGTGTCCCCAACACACCCAATACAATGGTAAATTGTATAGGTGCACTAGTTCGGCGAAGAGATGGTGATACAAGTGCAATATGGATAGTAGATAAATGTATTTGTAATCTGAAATAATAAAAACAGCAAGGTAACTAATGATAAAAGTGAGAGTAAAAGATATTGCAATGATAGGAAACAAGGACTAGGGTTCATACTTTCGCTAGTGTAAGTTCCCTCAATAATACTAACATAATTGGATCACATAACTATCCCTCAACATGCAACAAAGAGTCACTCCAAAGTCACTAATAGCGGAGAACGAACGAAGAGATTATGGTAGGGTACGAAACCACCTCAAAGTTATTCTTTCCAATCAATCCGTTGGGCTATTCCTATAAGTGTCACAAACAGCCCTAGAGTTCGTACTAGAATAACACCTTAAGACACAAATCAATCAAAACCCTAATGTCACCTAGATACTCCAATGTCACCTCAAGTATCCATGGGTATGATTATACGATATGTGTCACACAATCTCAGATTCATCTATTCAACCAACACAAAGGACCTCAAAGAGTGACCAAAGTTCCTACCGGAGAATCACGACGAAAACATGTGCCAACCCCTATGCATAGGTTCATGGGTGGAACCCGCAAGTTGATCACCAAAACATACATCAAGTGTTCTCAAATCTTTAAAGACTCAATCCGATAAGATAACTTCAAAGGGGAAACTCAATTCATTACAAGAGAGAAGAGGGGGAGGAGAAACATAAGATCCAACTATAATAGCAAAGCTCGCGATACATCAAGATCGTGCCAAATCAAGAACACGAGAGAGAGAGAGATCAAACACATAGCTACTGGTACATACCCTCAGCCCCTAGGGAGAATTACTCCCTCCTCGTCATGGAGAGCACCGGGATGATGAAGATGGCCACCGGAGAAGGATTCCCCCTCCGGCAGGGTGCCGAAACGGGTCTAGATTGGTTTTCAGTGGCTACGGAGGCTTCTGGCGACGGGACTCCCGATCTATTGTGCTCTTTGGAAGTTTTACGATACGTAGGTATATATGGGTGAAAGGAGTACGTCGGTGGACCGAAGGGGGGCCACGAGGCAGGGGGGCGCGCCCCTACCCTCGTGAGCACCTCCTTCATCTTCTGACGTAGGGTCCAAGTGTATCCGGTAGGTTTCCTTCCAAAAATAACTTCTCCAGTTGATTTCGTTCCGTTTTGACTCCGTTTGATATTCCTTTTCCTCGAAACACTGAAATAGGCATAAAATAGCAAATCTGGGCTGGGCCTCCGGTTAATAGGTTAGTCCCAAAAATAATATAAAATTGGAAAATAAAGCCCAATATTGCCCAAAACAGTAGATAATATAGCATGGAGCAATAAAAAATTATAGATACGTTGGAGACGTATCAACGGGCCATCGTTAATAGGCCGTATTTGATGATGCTATGAAAACGGCCCAATGTATACGGACCACAAACGGGCCGACTGTAACCACAGGCTGAATTTGGCCCACAAGTAGAAAATGACAGTAACGAGCCGTAAGTAAACGAATGCTGGAAATGAGCCCAAGAATAAATGGGCTCTGAGAAGGCCGAAAGATAACATGGGCTGGAGACAGCCGAGCGGAATAACGGGTCGTTAATGGGTATAAAGTGATACACTATTCATTACGGGCCAGTTTCACCACGGGCCGTTAATGGGTGTAAAGTGATACACGGTTCATTACGGGCTAGTTTCACCACGGGCCGTTAATAGGCCAAGAGTTACATAGGGCCTCATATGGGCCGAAAGACGTCATGGGCCATACATGGGCCAGAAGTGAAAACGGGCTGGAATCATATTGGATGGCCCAGATGACGCTACTGGGCCTAATTCGAATAGGGCATAACGGGCCTTGGGTTAGCGGGCTGTAAATGGGCTATATGCGAACATGCCGTTAACAGGCTTTCCATGGGCTGGCCCGCCACCTTTTGACCAAGTCAAACGGGCCAGCCTTTTCATAGGAATGGGCCTCTGTTGGGTAATGCCACGTGTCAACGTATCATAGGCGCCTTCTGTCCAATGAGTGGATGACATCTGTCCCGATGATGAGCCGACACGTGTTTCCTCCAGCCAATGATGATTTTACACGTGGAAAATCCCCATTGGTCAGGGCTGTTAACGGGTTATCGGATCCAAAACTCGACCCGATAGCTTAACGGCGTTCCGTTACGGTGGATGCCACGTGTCAGTCACCCTTGACAAAAGCACTTCTGTGATGCATGATTTATCGTCATGGAAGTGGACACTTCCGTGATGATAATTTTGGTAATGTCATGGAACACTTCTACGACAACACAGGTATGACTATCTTGATTCTGTCATAAATTTGTCATGGATGTACATGCATGACAAAAAATGCGACCTACTATGACAAACACGTATCATCACGGAAGTGTATTTTTTTGTAGTGCATGTGTGGATACATAGACAAAACACAATGTCCCTAGTAAGCCTCTACCAGAATAGCTCGTTAATCAAAAATGGTTAAGTTTCCTAACCATAGACATGTGTTGTCATTTGATGAACGGATCACATAATTAGGAGAATGATGTGATGGACAAGACCCATCCGTTAGCTTAGCATAATGATCGTTAAGTTTTATTGCTATTGCTTTCTTCATGACTTATGCATATTACTTTGATTATGAGATTATGCAACTCCTGGATACCGAAGGAATACCTTTTGTGCTATCAAACATCACACCGTAACTGGGTGATTATAAAGATGGTCTACAGGTATCTCGGAAGGTGTTTGTTGGGTTGGCATAGATCGAGATTAGGATTTGTCACTCCGAGTATCAAAGAGGTATCTCTGGGCCCTCTCAGTAATGCACATCATAATAAGCCTTGCAAGCAATGTGGCTAATGAGTTAAGTTGCGGTATGATGCATTACAGAACGAGGAAAGAGACTTGCCGGTAACGAGATAGAACTAGGTATGGATATACCGACGATCAAATCTCGGGCAAGTAACATACCGATGACAAAGGGAATAACGTATGTTGTCATAACGGTTTGACCGATAAAGATCTTTGTAGAATATGTGGGAACCAATATGAGCATCCAGGTTCCGCTATTGGTTATTGACCGCAGAGGTGTCTCGGTCATGTGTACATAGTCCTCGAACCCGTAGGGTCCGCACGCTTAACGTTCGATGATGATTTGTATTATATGAGTTATGTAATTTGGTGAGCGAATATTGTTCGGAGTCCCAGATGAGATCACAGACATGATGAGGAGTCTCGAAATGGCCGAGAGGTAAAGATTCATATATTGGGCGATGATATTCGGACACCGAAAGTGTTCCGGGGGTACCGGGTGCATATCGGGTCACCGGAAGGGGTTTCGGGCATCCCCCCGGCAACTACATGGGCCTTAATGGGCCAAGAGGGGGACAGAACAGCCCCTAAGGGGCTGGTGCGCCCCTCCCTTATGGGCTGGCGAAATTGGAGTAGAAAAGGGGAAGGAGGAAAGGAAAAAGGGAATAGGATTCCCCCTTCCCCCTCTTCCCTTCCTACTCCGAATAGGAATAGGAAAGGGGGGAGGCCGAATAGGGAGGACCCCAAGTAGGATTCCTCTCCTCCCCTCCAACCTATATATATGAAGGGGGGCACCGCTAGAACACAGAAGGACAATTGTTAGCCGTGTGCGGCGCCTCCCTCCACAGTTTACGCCTCCGGTCATATCTTCGTAGTGCTTAGGCGAAGCCCTGCATGGATCACTTCACCATCACCGTCACCATACCGTCGTGCTGACGGAACTCATCTACTTTCTCAACACTTTGCTGGATCAAGAGTTCGAGGGACGTCATCGGGCTGAAGTGTGCAGAACTCGGAGGTGCCGTACATTCGGTACTTGATCGGTTGAATCGAGAAGACGTTCGACTACATCAACCGCGTTATACTAATGCTTCCGCTTTCGGTCTATGAGGGTACGTGGACACACTATCCCCCTCTCGTTGCTATGCATATCCTAGATAGATCTTGCATGAGCGTAGGAAATTTTTGAAATTGCATTCTACGTTTCCCAACAGTGGCATCCGAGCCAGGTTTATGCGTAGATGATATGCACGAGTAGAACACAACGAGTTGTGGGCGGTGATCGTCATACTACTTACCACCAATGTCTTATTTTGATTCGGTGGTATTGTTGGATGAAGCGGCCCGGACCAACCTTACATGATCACGTTCATGAGACCGGTTCCACCGATAGATATGCAACTAGTTTTGCATAAAGGTGGTTGGCGGGTGTATGTTTCTCCAACTTTAGTTGAATCGAATTTGACTGTGGCCGGTCCTTGTTGAAGGTTAAAACAACAAACTTGATAAATCACCGTTGTGGTTTTGATGCGTCGGTAAGAACAGTTCTTGCTAGAAGCCCGTAGTAGCCACGTAAAACTTGCAACAACAAACTAGAGGACGTCTAACTTGTTTTTGCAGGGCATGTTGTGATGTGATATGGTCAAGACATGATGTGATATACGTTATTGTATGAGATGATCATGTTTTGTAAAAGTTATCCGAAACTGGCAGGAGCCTTATGGTTGTCGCTTCATTGTATGAGATGCAAACGCCATGTAATTGCTTTACTTTATCACTATGCGTTAGAGATAGTTGTAGAAGAAATAGTTGGAAAGATGACCACAACGCTACCGTAGAGATCAAGGTGTCAAGCCGGTGATGATGGAGATCATGACGGTGCTTTGGAGATGGAGATCAAAGGCACAAGATGATGATGGCCATATCATGTCACATATTTTGATTGCATGTGATGTTTATCTTTTATGAATCTATTTTGCTTAGTATAGCGGTAGCATTATAAGATGATCCCTCACTAAAAATTTCAAGGTATAAGTGTTCACCCTGAGTATACACCATTGCGACAGTTCGTCATGCCGAGACACCACGTGATGATCGGGTGTGATAAGCTCTACGTTCACATACAACGGGTGCAAGAAAGTTTTACACATGCGGAATACTCGGGTTAAACTTGACGAGCCTAGAATGTACAGACATGGCCTCGGAACACTGGAGACCGAAAGGTCGAACGTGAATCATATAGTAGATATGATCAACATAGAGATGTTCACCACTGAAAACTACTCTGAAAGTGAAACTATCCCTGGGTGGTTTTGGTAATTCCTAACAACATATAGCCCATTGAGCTAATGCTATTTCAAGATAAATATTTCAGGAAAGCTCAATGTTTGGCATGGCATGGATTAGAAAGTGGACCCCTCAAAATACTAAGAACACATGTTGGCTCAAGCTCAAGACTCTACATTTTACTTTTAGTGATCCAAGATCACATTGAGTCCATAGGAAAAGCCAATACTATTAAAAGGGGATGAGGTGTTGCTTAATGAGTTACTTGCTCAAAATGCTTAGTGATATGCTCCAAAACCCTCAACTACTTTCTCATATCCACATATGTCCCAAACCAAAAGTCAAACTCGGCCCCATCAAAATTTACTACCCGGCGCCATCGAGTTCACTTGACATAGCCACTGCCACAAACCCTAGTCATTTCGGTCTCACCGATAGGGATCTCGGTCTCACCGAGATGGGATTGCAACCTCTCTGTTTCCCTTCGTAACGTTCCGGTCCAACCGAGATGAGCGATCGGTCCCACCGAGATTGCAATGCAAACTCTCTGTTTCCCCTTCGTAACGTTTCAGTCTAACCGAGATGAGCGAATCAGTCCCACCGAGTTTGCCTGACCAACTCTCTGTTTGCATATTACCAAAATTGGTCCCAACGAGTTTGTGTATTCGGTCTCACCGAGATTACGTTATGCCCTAACCCTAATGGAATCGATATCCCACCGAGTTGACATGTCGGTCCCACCGAAAATCCTAACAGTCACATTTTGAACTAAATTGGTCTGACCGAGTTTCATGATTCGGTCCCACCGAGTTTGGTGATTTGTGTGCAATAGTTAGATTTTGTGTGGAGGCTATATATACCCCTCCACTCACTCTTCATTCATAGAGAGAGCCATCAGAACATGCCTACACTTCCAACATACATTTTCTGAGAGAGAACCACCTACACTTGTGTTGAGGTCAAGATACTCCATTCCAACCACATAAATCTTGATCTCCAGCCTTCCCCAAGTTGCTTTCCATTCAAACCCTCTTTCCACCAAATCCTATCCTATGAGAGAGAGCTGAGTGTTAGGGAGACTATCATTTGAAGCACAAGAGAAAGGAGTTCATCATCAACACACCATCTATTACCTTTTGGAGAGTGGTGTCTCCTAGATTGGTTAGGTGTCACTTGGGAGCCTCGGTCAAGATTGTGGAGTTGAACCAAGGAGTTTGTACGGGCAAGGAGATCGCCTACTTTGTGAAGATCTACCCTAGTGAGGCAAGTCCTTCGTGGGCGATGGCCATGGTGGGATAGACAAGGTTGCTTCTTCGTGGACCCTTAGTGGGTGGAGCCCTCCGTGGACTCGCGCAACCGTTACCCTTCGTGGGTTGAAGTCTCCATCAACATGGATGTACGATAGCACCACCTATCAGAACCACACCAAAAATCTCCATGTCTACATTGCGTTTGCTCCCCCAAACTCCTCCCTTTACCTTCATATGCAATTGTTTTACATTCCGCTGCTATACTCTTAGAATTGCATGTGTAGGTTGATTACTTGACTTGTGCTAAGTTGCTAAAATCTGCTAAGACATAGAATTGGGAAAAGGCTAAATTTTTATTTGGTCAAGTAGTCTAATCACCCCCCTCTAGACATACTTTCGATCCTACAAGTGGTATGAGAGCTTTGGTCTCCATTTGCCTTGATTTCCATAGCTTTTGGTGATCATAGCCTTGGTTTCACAACCTAGGAGAGTATGGTGTCTAGCGAGGGAAATTACCACCGTAGAGGTCCTTACTTTGATGGTACTAATTTTGCTAGTTGGAAGCATAAGATGAAAATGCATATTCTTGGACATAACCCCTCCGTTTGGGCTATTGTGTGTATTGGCTTGCAAGGTGAATTCTTTGATCGAAGAGAACCAAACCGTGAAGCTACCGCGGAAGAGTTGAAGATGTTGCAATACAATGCTCAAGCTTGTGATATTCTCTTCAACGGATTGTGCCCCGAAGAATTGAACAAAATCAACCTTCTTGAGAATGCAAAGGAAAATTGGGATACTTTGATTGATATGCATTATGGTACCGACTCCGTCAAGGAATCCAAATTGGATGTGCTTCAAATTCAACTTGACAAGTTCAAAATGAAGGATGGTGAAGGTGTCGCTGAAATGTACTCTAGGCTTGCTCTCATCACAAATGAGATTGCCGGCTTAGGAAGTGAAGAGATGACCGACAGATTCATCATCAAGAAGATCCTAAGAGCCTTGGATGGAAAATATGATACCATGTGCACATTGATCCAAATGATGCCCAATTACAAAGATCTCAAGCCAACGGAATTCATTGGAAGAATTGTTGCTCATGAGATGTCACTTAAGGATAAGGAAGAGCTCCACAACAAGTCAAGTGGTGCTTAAAAAGCCTCATGTGATGCTCCCACATCATCAAGTGAGAAACAGACCTTCAATGAAGAATTGAGCCTAATGGTGAAGAACTTCAACAAGTTCTACAAGATTAGAAGCAGGGAAAGAAATTCCAAGTCAAGGTCCTACAATGACAAAAGATCTTCAAGTCATGAACGTAATTTCTAAAATTGTGGAAGACCCGGACACTACTCCAATGAGTGTACCACTCCCTACAAAAGAAGAGAAGATTCTCCCAAAAGAAGAAGTAGGAGATAAGAATCACCACCAAGAGAGAGAAGGAGTAGAGATGACCGTTATGAATGAAGAACATCACGGAGAAGCAAGGATTCGGAAAGGAGGGACAAGTCATCAAGGAGCTACACAAAACGAAGACATCAGGCTCATGTTGGTGAATGGGTATCCGGATCTGACTCCAACAATCACTCCGAGAGAAGTTATCACTCCGACTCCTAATATACTCAAGATGAAGGTGTTGCCGGTCTAGCACTTGTATCAACCAACTCCTATGACATATTTGACTCACCAAATGAAGGAATTGGAAGATGCTTCATGGCTAAAGGCCCAAAGGTATCACACCCCTAGTATGTTGATTTCAATAGTGATGAAGATGATTTGCTAGGTGATGATGATTTACTTGTTGGCAATTCTAGTGATAAAAACTATGATTAACTTACTATTAATCATGCTAATCAAGATATAACGAATGACAATGATAAGTAGGAGATTGAGCGTCTAACTAAAGAACTAAACACTCTTAAGTTAGCTCATGAAACTACCTTGGAAGATCATCGAGAACTTTTAAATACTCATGAAAAGCTATGCTTGGAAAAGCTCAACCTTGAGCAAGAGCATGAGTTCTTAAAGGCAATCAATATGATCTTCGCAAGAAAAGTTCTTCTTACATTGCCATTTACTCTTGTCTACTTACACGCCTCAAGTTAAATGTAGCAACAAGAGTAAGAAAGATTCTTCTTCTAGTAGTAACAATAATCATGCTAAATCCAATGATGTTGCTTCTAGTAATTTTCTTGATTCCACTAATGGTTCTCTTAGCCAAGTTACCCTTGAGAAAGAAAATAGCTTATCAAAGGGAATTATAGGGAAAGGCGTTTACAAGAGTCTTGCCAGAAGTAAGAAATTTGAGGAAATTGCACGCAAGCAAGGAAGACACCGGAAGAATCAAGGTGTTGGTTTTGAACAAAAGTTCAATGCCAAGGGAGTTGAGTGGGAAGAAGATCAATACCCCAAGACGAAGTTTGTTACCCAACAAGAGAAGTATGATCCTACTTCCTTCCAAGGAACACAAGCTCAAGATCTTCCACCACAAGACCACAAGCTAAAGGGCAAGGACAAGCTTCAAGAGGAGATTGATGCATTTGAAGAAGCCCCTAAGACATTGGTCAAGTGGGTTCCCAAGACTACATCAAGTTCTACTTCATCAAGTACGACTACAACTCCAAGGATTCCCTCAATATGGTGTGGATACCGAACAAGAAGAACTAGAGAGTTCTTGAGGGTGACTCCGCCAACATACTTCACTCATATCATTTTGGCAAGGACAAGTGCAAACAACTTCCATATCTTGCACTAGTTCAAGGAGTCACAAACCCTCTTGTTGGTAAGACAAGGGACAAGGTAACCTAATGCATTCATGGACATCATCTCATGTGAATATCAGGGCCGGGCCGGCAAAATCTGGGGCCCTGTGCGAAATTCAAAATTGGGGCCCTATCTTACTAGAAAAAATTAAGCAGATACCAATTGAAGATTATGAGTCAATGTTTGGCAATTAGACGAACCGTCTAACTCACCTAGTCTTGTGTCCCGTCCGGTTGAACTGCTATGCTCGGATCTTCAACTGAGGAGGCAAGCAGTGGCGGAAAGCAAACCCCCGGACATATTTTTTCTAGTAACATAGATAAATTTTGGCAAGTTGTTACTACCCAAAAATACCTCATAACATTCCCAAAAAATACCCATTCTAAAACATACAAAATAAAGCTCAGTTGCTCAATAAATCTAGAGTTTAAACTCAATTGGTAATGATCCAAAAAGTAGATAAACATGGAAAATTGCAAATAATAATAAAGGGATGAAAAGAGTACCAAATCAATTGTTTGCTTCATCCATAGCTCCCATAACCAGATCAATAGTAGAAGAAGAACCAATACCTTCAAGGCATCAAAAGTATAATTTCATAAGAAAATGCATAATCATCAAGTGAAATAATTATCATTAGTATAAATTGAAATATTTACCATTCGGTTGATATAAAAACCATTTGCGAGACCTTTAAGGTTGTATGATTTTAGGTTAAGATGTATGCTTCTGTTCAAGCATTTTCATTTTAGAATCAGTTATATATTTATTAATATTCACTCTTCAAATATAAGTGCCAATATCCTAATTTTTCAGTGTCATTGTTGACTAGAAACCTACAGTTTACATATTTATTCAGCCTAATATGCATCTGCTGACCACAACACCACTAAATTAGCTCTGCATCTGCATGTACCGTAATGCCTTGGCTTTCCATCGTTCTTCTAATGGATCCAAATCGACCTATCTTCAAGCACGCATCTCCTTGGGAATTTCCTTCGAAAATCAATTAGTTCCAACCATACCGTTGAAGATCATCTTCGGCACAAGGGAACGTGAAGGCATAGGCACTTAGGCAGGGGCCACCGGCGGCCTCGGCTGGGGCGGATGGAAGCACGACTGCAGCAGGGCGAAGCGAAGGTTGGGCTTGCTGGCTCGTGGAAGGCCGTGGGTCTGAGCGCACTGGTGCAGCACGGCCAGGGCATGGCTGATGGGTTGGGAGGGGGCGGCCGGGGAGCGGGAAGACATCTCTGGCGGCTGGCGGCGGACTGGCAGCAGTAGGTCGCGTCGCCTCCCTCCAGTCCAGTGCGTTAGGTCATTTGGTGCGTACCGCAGGAGTAGGACGGCTTGGCATGGGCTGTATGTTGGGCCGCTGAAGCCAGTGCCATCCATGCCCCAGCAGCATACATAATCACATGCCTATACAAAAATTTGGGGCCTCCAAAATTTATGGGCCCTGTGCGGGCCGCACAGTCTGCACAACTATGGGCCCGGCCCTGGTGAATATCACTCTATGTCTATGGATATCCTTATTTGTTCCTTGTGGGACTAAACCGTGTAGGTATTGAAAGTGCAACTCACTCCAAAGGATTGCTCTGAATGATCTACATCAACTTTGAGCACCTACATCTTCAACACCTACATGAAGTCATCATAAAAAAACCCAAGGTTAGTTCATACCTCCAAGGGGGGATATCACATCTAGGGGGAGCTTTACTCTAATCAATTGAGCTAAAGCAGCTCTAATGATGTGAACACGACAATGCATTATGTAAAAGTGGTAACCCCACTTGTGCTTAAACGATGAGTATGACCTACGATCAAATGTTCTCATTTCACTTCTCAGTCAATATACTCATATATAGATGACCTAGTCATCGCCAAATTGCTTGATAGATGCTAGAGTGATTGTGCATGCTTTGCCACATATTTCATTTGCCATCTTATTGTGTGAGCATGTTGGTTGCATATTTTACTCATTTGAGGACATCCATTTGTTGCTTTGATTGTTTGGCTTTTTCTCTTTTGCCAAATGGATGGACAAGAATGCCTAAGGACTTCCTCTAGATATATATGCTTTTCTCGTCTCAAACTCTACTCATGCTACATCACAAAGTTTGATCAAGTCAGATTCGAACCACTCTGTGTGAGGAGCACTCGGAGTCCCCGACTCGTCATAGACTTAAACTTCCAAAACCTCTTTGTGCATTCGGTATGACCGAGTCATCCATTCGGCCACACCGAGATCACTAAGTTGATCTAAGTTTTCAATCTCGGTGCAACCGATTTGAACTTTTCGGTCACACCAAGTTGCAGTAACCGCTTGCGACTCTGCATCTCGATGCCACCGAGTTGTTCCACTCGGTCACACCGACAGGGTCGGGATATATATACCCATGGGTGAGATTTTGGAATCTTCTTCAAACTCCTCAGCCCGCGCGTGTGTCCTGCTCTGCCTCCTCGGGTCTCTGGATCGTCTCCTCGCCACCAGCGACCTCCCGCCGCTGGTTTCCATCACCGTCAACGGAAATCTGCTCCGCCATTATTGTTGTAGCGAACTCCCGCCGAACTAGGGTATGGGTTCGACCCTTGTGCTATTCTTTTACCTCTGATTCATAGCACATTGTTTTGCCATGATCCTTACCACGTATGCAAACACTTTATCCACTAAAAACATCCTTTAGGTTAGATTTGATTTGAAAATTTAGGGTTAGGTCTCCGCCAAACTCATCTCGGACCGACCGAGTTGTAGAAATCGGTCTCACTGATTTGGCTTAGGCCATAGCACTTGCAACTTTCGGTGTGACAAAAAACTGCAAATCGGTGTGACCGAGTTTGATTCTCCGTGAAACCCTAGCAGTCTCGATGCCACCGAACTGTGACTCGGTCTGACCGAGTTCACTAGTTTAGGTTCCAAAATCTGCTTCGGTATCACCGAGTTTACAAATCGGTAGCTCTGAAATGCTTTCTGTGGAGAACTAAAACTAAGTTTTTGAGTCATCTGTTTTGCAAAAACTCTGCACTTTGTGATGCTCATCCACTCTATCTCATCTACATCTATTCACAGGGTCTGCTATTAGTGAGTTTGCTAAGATGTCTGATCAGAGTGACAGTCAGAACAAATCTGAGGAACATGTGCAGCTGAGTGAGGGTTCAGATCCCTCGAGCACTTCTGATGATGGCAGGAGGAGCACTCCCAGCAACTTTCCCAAGGCAGCCACTAGAGCAAGGAAGAAGAAAACCTCATAATCTGAGGATGAGGATTATGTTGCCACTAAGGAGGAAGTAAGCTCCAAGAAGAAGGTGCTGAAAAAGGAGTATGGCACACCTGCTACAGCTTTTTGATGTTCCTCAGAAGTTCAAGGTCATGAGTCTGATTGTAGAGACAATCAAGAGGACTGCTGCTGACCAGAAGAGAAGCTGTGGGTATGCTCCACACATTCAGGAGCTCATCAACTCCAAGATGGGCACAGGAACATATCTATTTGATAAGGAGCATCTACCCCTGCATCCTGTATTTGAAGATAACACAGTTGTGATGAATGAGGAGGAACCATCTTCAGTACAAGCACAAGAGAAGAGAGCCAAAGCTAAGGCAGAGAAAGATGCAAGGATGCCAAGTGCAGAAGAAGCATCTCAGGTGTTCCTCAAGTCAAAACAAGATCAATTAGGCTATCTGATTCAAGCTACACTGAGGATTGAGAAGGGCTTGGCCACCCTGACTCAGAATCAGGAAAGCCTGGAGAGGATTGTTGAGACAAAATTCTATGATCTTGACCTCGAGGTAACTGAGATACAGACTGCCATTGAGCAGCTTCAGGAGGAAGCACAAGAGAGGAGAGGGAGGCAACTACTGATGCATTCCAGCGAGTGCCAAGGAGTCAGAGGTCTGCTGCCGTGCCAGTGACAGATTCTAGAGCTACAGCATCAGCACCAGCAGCTACAACTCCAGTGCCACCTCCAGCAGCCACTCCATGAGCTCCAACTACATCGATAGATGCCTTCGTCCTTGGAGTTCTCTCTACACCACCTCCCGAAGACCAAGCCTGAGAGACACATAGCACTATGCATATTTGAACTTTTTGGTAATTTATTGCCAAAGGGGGAGAAATATGTATAGATCATAGGCTTCGAGAGAGTGTTTTGCGTCTTTGCCTTTGGTTGAACTTTTTATTGTGTGAGATACTTTATGTCCTTGTGTGAGATACTTGTGTGATCATGTGATTGATCATTTGCTACCTTAATGCTTGTTTAGATGATACTATCTTTTATATCAATATATGACCATTCACTTGCTTGGGGATGAGTGCATGCTTTTAACTTCTATCATTTTGAGCGCTCCACCAAGATGTATGTGACATGGAAGAGTAACCCATGATCCTAATCGATTGTGCATTTGCATTCAAAAGAAAATTTTAAATAATGCACAAATTTAGGGGGAGCTCTTGCTTATCACATACTTCTCAAAGCAAGGATGTTTTTCCATCTTATTATCATTTGTCGAAGCTTTGATCTATATGTTGTCATCAATTACAAAAAAGGGGGAGATTGAAAGTGCAACTATCCATGGATGGTTTTGGTAATTCCTAACAACATATAGCCCATTGAGCTAATGCTATTTCAAGATAAATATTTCAGGAAAGCTCAATGTTTGGCATGGCATGGATTAGAAAGTGGACCCCTCAAAATACTAAGAACACATGTTGGCTCAAGCTCAAGACTCTACATTTTACTTTTAGTGATCCAAGATCACATTGAGTCCATGGGAAAAGCTAATACTATTAAAAGGGGATGAGGTGTTGCTTAATGAGTTACTTGCTCAAAATGCTTAGTGATATGCTCCAAAACCCTCAACTACTTTCTCACATCCACATATGTCCCAAACCAAAAGTCAAACTCGGCCCCACCGAAATTTCCTACCCGGCGCCACCGAGTTCACTTAACATAGCCACTGCCACAAACCCTAGTCATTTCAGTCTCACCGATAGGGATCTCGGTCTCACTGAGATGGGATTGCAACCTCTCTGTTTCCCTTCGTAACGTTTCAGTCCAACCAAGATGAGCGATCGGTCCCACCAAGATTGCAATGCAAACTCTCTGTTTCCCCTTCGTAACATTTTGGTCTAACCGAGATGAGCGAATTGGTCCCACCGAGTTTGCCTGACCAACTCTCTATTTGCCTATTACCAAAATCGGTCCCACCGAGTTTGTGTAATCGGTCTCACCAAGATTACATTATGCCCTAACCCTAATGGAATCAGTACCACCGAGTTGACATGTCGGTCCCACCGAAAATCCTAACGTTCACATTTTGAACTAAATTGGTCTGACCGAGTTTCATGATTCGGTCCCACCGAGTTTCGTGATTTGTGTGTAACAGTTAGATTTTGTGTGGAGGCCATATATACCCCTCCACCCACTCTTCATTCATAGAGAGAGCCATCAGAACATGCCTACACTTCCGACATACATTTTCTGAGAGAGAACCACCTACACTTGTGTTGAGGTCAAGATACTCCATTCCAACCACATAAATCTTGATCTCTAGCCTTCCCCAAGTTCCTTTCCACTCAAACCCTCTTTCCACCAAATCCTATCCTATGAGAGAGAGCTGAGTGTTGGGGAGACTATCATTTGAAGCACAAGAGCAAGGAGTTCATCATCAACACACCATCTATTACCTTTTGGAGAGTGGTGTCTCCTAGATTGGTTAGGTGTCACTTGGGAGCCTCCGTCAAGATTGTGGAGTTGAACCAAGGAGTTTGTATGGGCAAGGAGATCGCCTACTTCATGAAGATCTACCCTAGTGAGGCAAGTCCTTCGTGGGCGATGGCCATGGTGGGATAGACAAGGTTGCTTCTTCGTGGACCCTTAGTGGGTGGAGCACTCCGTGGACTCGCGCAACCGTTACCCTTCATGGGTTGAAGTCTCCATCAACGTGGATGTACGATAGCACCACCTATCGAAACCACGCCAAAAATCTCCGTGTCTACATTGCGCTTGCCCCCCCAAACTCCTCCCTTTACCTTCATATGCAATTGTTTTACATTCCGCTGCTATACTCTTAGAATTGCATGTGTAGGTTGATTACTTGACTTGTGCTAAGTTGTTAAAATCTGCCAAGACTTAAAATTGGGAAAAGGCTAGATTTTTATTTGGTCAAGTAGTCTAATCACCCCCTTCTAGACATACTTTCGATCCTACATACTCCATCTCACGTGATGACCGGACATGGTTTAGTTGATATGGATCACATGATCATTTAGATGACTCGGAGGATGTCTATCTAAGTGGGAGTTCTTAAGTAATATGATTAATTGAACTTAAGTTATCATAAACTTTGTCCTGATAGTATTTGCATATCTATGTTGTAGATCAATAGCTTGCATATAGGTGCCATGTTTTATTTTTGATATGTTCCTAGAGAAAACTAAGTTCAAAGATGACAGTAGAAATGATGTGGACTGGGTCCGTGATCTGAGGATTATCCTCGTTGCTGCATAGAAGAATTATGTCCTTGATGCACCACTAGGTGACAAACCTATTACAGGAGCAGATGCAGACGTTATGAACATTTGACAAGCTCGATATGATGACTACTTGATAGTTTAGTGCACCATGCTTTACGGCTTAGAACTGGGACTTCAAACACGTTTTGAATGCCATGGAGCATATGAGACGTTCCAAGAGTTGAAATTGGTATCTCAGACTCATGCCCATGTCGAGAGGTATGAGACGTCTGACAAGTACTTTGCCTACAAGATGGAGGAGAATAACTCAACTAGTGAGCATATGCTCAGAATGTCTGGGTACTACAATCACTTGAATCGAGTGGGAGTTAATCTTCCAGATAAGATAGTGATTGACGAAGTTCTCTAGTCACTATCACCAATTTACTAGAACTTTGTGATGAACTATAATATGCAAGGGATGACGAAAATGATTCCCAAGCTCTTCGCGATGCTGAAATCGGCGAAGGTAGAAATCAAGAAATAACATCAAGTGTTGATGGTTAACAAGACCACTAGTTTCAAGAAAAAGGGCAAAGGAAAAGAAAGGGAACTTCAAGAAGAATGACAAGCAAGTTGCCACTCCCATGAAGAAGCCCAAAGCTAGACCTAAGCCTGAAATAGAGTGCTTCTACTGCAAAAGGAATGGTCACTGGAAGCGGAACTACCCCAAATACTTGGCGGATCAGAAGGATGGTAAAGTGAACAAAGATATATTTGATATACATGTTATTGATGTGTACTTTACTAGTGTTCATAGCAACCCCGGGGTATTTGATACCGGTTCAGTTGCTAAGATTAGTGTCTCGAAACAGGAGTTACAAAATGAACATAAACTAGTTGAGGGCGAAGTGGCAATGTGTGTTGGAAGAGATTCCAAGGTTGACAAGATCACCATCACATACTCCCTCTACCTTCGAGATTAGTGTTGAACCTAAATAAATTTTATTTGGTGTTTTCATTGGGCATGAATATGATTGGATCATGTTTATTGCAATATGGTTATTCATTTAAGTTAGAGAATAATTGTTGTTCTGTTTACATGAATAAAACCTTCTATGGTCATACACCCAATATGAATGGTTTATTGAATCTAGATCATAGTGATACACATATTCATAATGTTGATGCCAAAATATGCAAAGTTGATAATGATAGTGCAACATATTTGTGGCACTGCCGTTTAGGTCATATTGGTGTAAAGCGCATGAAGAAACTCCATGCGGATAGACTTTTGGAATCACTTGATTTTGAATCATTTGATGCTTGCGAACCATGCCTCATGGGCAAGATGACTAAAACTCCGTTCTCCGGAACAATGGAGTGAGCAACTGACTTGTTGGAAATAATACATACCGATGTATGTGGTCCGATGAGTGTTGAGGCTCGTGGCGGGTATCGTTATTTTCTGACCATCACAGATGATTTGAGCAGATATGGGTATATCTACTTAATGAAACACAAGTCTGAAACATTTGAAAAGGTTGAAACAATTTCAGAGTGAAGTGGAGAATCATCGAACAAGAAAATGAAGTTTCTACAATCTGATCGTAGAGGCGAATATTTGAGTTACGAGTTTGGCCTTCATTTAAAGCAATGTGGAATAGTTTCACAACTCACACCACCTAGAACACCACAGCGTAATGGTGTGTCTGAACATCGTAACCGTACTTTATTGGATATGGTGCGATCTATGATGTCTCTTACCGATTTACCACTATCATTTTGGGGTTATGCATTAGAGGCAACTGCATTCACGTTAAATAGGGCACCATCTAAATCCATTGAGACGACTGATACGTCTCCGTCGTATCTACTTTTCCAAACACTTTTTGCCCTTGTTTTGGACTCTAACTTGTATGATTTGAATGGAACTAACCCGGACTGACGCTGTTTTCAGCAAAATTGCCATGGTGTTGTTTTATGTGCAGAAAACAAATATTCTCGGAATGACCTGAAACTCCAAGGAACATCTTAGAAAAAACAATAAAAAATCCTCGCCAAAGATGAAGATCAGGGGGCCCACACCCTTCTCATGAGGGTGGGGGGCGCCCCCCCATGGCGCGCCCCCTACCTTGGGGGCCCCCTGGATGCCCTCCGACGCCAACTCCAACTCTATATATTTGCTTTTAGAGAGAAAAAAAATCAGAGAGAAGAAATCATCGCGTTTTACAATACGGAGCCGCTGCCAAGCTCTAAAACCTCTCGGGAGGGCTGATCTGGAATCCGTTCGGGCTCCGGAGAGGGGGATTTGTCGCCATCGTCATCATCAACCATCCTCCATCACCAATTTCATGATGCTCACTGCCGTGCGTGAGTAATTCCATCGTAGGCTTGCTGGACGGTGATGGGTTGGATGAAATTTATCATGTAATCGAGTTAGTTTTGTTAGGGTTTGATCCCTAGTATCCATTATGTTCTGAGATTCATGTTGCTATGACATTGCTATGCTTAATGCTTGTCACTAGGGCCCGAGTGCCATGGTTTTAGATCTGAACCTATTATGTTTTCATGAATATATGTGAGTTCTTGATCCTATCTTGCAAGTCTATAGTCACCTACTATGTGTTATGATCCGGCAACCCCGAAGTGACAATAATCGGGACCACTCCCGGTGATGACCATAGTCTGAGGAGTTCATGTATTCACTATGTGCTAATGCTTTGTTCTGGTTCTCTATTAAAAGGAGGCCTTAATATCCCTTAGTTTCCAATAGGACCCCGCTACCACGGGAGGGTAGGACAAAAGATGTCATGCAAGTTCTTTTCCATAAGCACGCATGACTATATACGGAATACATGCCTACATTACATTGATGAATTGGAGCTAGTTCTGTGTCACCCTATGTTATGACTGTTACATGATGAACCGCATCCGGCATAATTATCCATCACTGATCCGGTGCCTACGAGTTTTCCATATACTGGTTCTTGCTTATTTACTTTCCCGCTGCTACTGTTACAATCACTACAAAATACCAAAAACGTTACTTTTGCTGTCTTTACTTTTGTTGCCGCTACCACCACTATCATATTACTTTGCTACTAAACACTTTGCTGCAGGTACTAAGTTTCCAGGTGTGGTTGAATTGACAACTCAGCTGCTAATACTTGAGAATATTCTTTGGCTCCCCTTGTGTCGAATCAATAAATTTGGGTTGAATACTCTACCCACGAAAGCTGTTGCGATCCCCTATACTTGTGGGTTATCAAGACTAATTTCTGGCGCCGTTGCCAGGGAGCATAGCTCTATTCTTTGAGTCACTTGGGATTTATATCCGCTGGACACTATGAAGAACTTGAGAGATCCAAAAACTAAGATCTATCCCTCAACTACGAGGGGAGGTAAGGAACTACCATCTAGCTCTGTACTTGATTCACCTTCTGTTATGAGTAAGTTTGCGACACCTACACCTGCTTCTGCTATTCGTTCTGATATGTCGCATGTTATTGATGATGCCACTTCTGCTATGCATGATACTTATGATGAAACTGCTTCTATGCCTGATACTACTGTGCCCCTTGGTGAATTTCTTGATGAACAAATTGCTAGGGCTAGAGAAAAAGAAATTATTGAATCTGAATACGATGATGATAGTGATGATGAAAATATGCCTGTTATTCCTGAGGGTTATCTTTTTGATATGGAATCTTCTGCCGCTATTTTTGCTTGCAAAGATAGATATGAGCTTAAGAGGTTATTAATTAAATGGAACAAAGAATCACTTAGAGATAAAATGAGACCTGACCCTGCTTTTGCTACTTCACCTATATGTGTTCCTGATAAGGATTATGAATTCTCTGTTGATCCTGATATAATTACTTTGGTTGAATCTGATCCGTTTTATGGCTATGAATCTGAAACTGTTGTGGCACATCTTACTAAGTTAAATGATATAGCTTCCCTATTCACTAATGATGAGAGATCGCGTTACCTCTATATACTCAAAATATTTCCGTTCTCATTAAAGGGTGATGCTAAGATATGGTTTAATTCTCTTGATCCTGGTTGTGTGCGTAGTCCCCAGGATATGATTTATTACTTCTCTGCTAAATATTTCCCTGCTCATAAGAAACAAGCTGCTTTGAGGGAAATATACAACTTCGTGCAAATTAAAGAAGAGAGTCTCCCACAAGCTTGGGGGAGGCTTCTCAAGTTGCTTAATGCTTTGCCTGATCATCCTCTTAAGAAACCTGAAATACTTGATATCTTTTATAATGGACTAACCGATGCTTCCAGAGATTACCTGGATAGTTGTGCTGGTTCTCTTTTCAGGGAAAGAACACCGGATGAAGCTGAAATTCTATTGAATAATATGTTGACAAATGAAAATAATTGGGCACCTCCTGAGCCAACTCCTGCTCTAATTACTGAGCCTATTTCTAAACCAACTCCGAAGAAGAGAGGTGTTTTATTTCTTAGTCCCGAAGATATGCAAGAGGCAAAGAAATCTATGAAAGAAAAAGGTATTAAAGTTGAGGACGTTAAGAATTTACCTCCTATTGAAGAAATACATGGTCTTAATTCACCGTCTGTTGAAGAAACATATGATCTCAATTCTTTATTCACTGAAGAACCTCCTGATCCCGATATCCCGACACAGGTAGTAAAGGTAAATTCTCTCTATAGATATGATAAAGCTGAAGTCCCTCCTACTAAAATTGCTAGTCAGTGCTTGGATGAGTTTGATAACTTTATTGTTAAGCAAGACGACTTCAATGCTTATTTTGGTAGAAAATTAAAAGAAAATGCTTATATGGTTAGACGCTTGGGTGATTATATGGCTAATATTAAAGGTGAACTTAAACTTGTTAGCAAACATGCTTCTATGGTTACCACTCAAGTAGAACAAGTACTTAAGGCTCAAAAAGAAGTGCTTGATGAAATGAATATTAAGAAAAATGATTATGCTATTAGAGTGGCTACTAGAACTGGTAGAATGACTCAGGAACCTTTGTATCCTGAAGGCCACCCTAAGAGAATCGAGCAAGATTCTCAAAGAAATAATATTGATGTTCCTACTTCTTCTAAGAAGAAGAAGAAGAAGAAAATGATAGAACTGTGCAAACTTCTAGTGAACCTATTACTGAACCACCTGATAATCCAAATGATATTTCTATGTCTGATGCTAAGACACAATCTGGTAATGAACATGAACCTAGTAAAAATATTGATAATGACGTTCATGATGATGCTCAACCTAGTAATGATAATGATGTAGAAATTGAACCTGTTGTTGATCTTGATAACCCATAATCAAGGAATCAACGTTATGATAAAAGAGACTTTGTTTCTAGGAAACTTGGTAAAGAAAGGGAACCTTGGGTTCAGAAACCCATGCCTTTTCCTCCGAAACCATCCAAGAAAAAGGATGATGAGGATTTTGAGCGCTTTGCTGAAATGATTAGGCCTATCTTTTGCGTATGAGATTAACTGATGTGCTCAAAACAAATCCTTATGCTAAATATATGAAGGATATCATTACTAATAAAAGAAAGATACCGGAAGCTGAAATTTCCACCATGCTTGCTAATTATACTTTTAAGGGTGGAATACCAAAGAAACTCGGAGACCCCGGAGTACCTATTATACCTTGCTCAATTAAAAGAAATTATATTAAAACTTCTTTATGTGATCTTCGAGCCGGTGTTAGTGTTATGCCTCTCTCTTTATATCGTAGACTTGACTTGAATAAGCTGACACCTACTGAAATATCTTTGCAAATGGCTGATAAATCAACTGCTATACCTGTCGGTATTTGTGAGGATGTGCCTGTTGTGGTTGCAAACGTTACTATTTTAACGGACTTTGTTATTCTTGATATTCCCGAGGATGATAGTATGTCTATTATTCTTGGAAGACCTTTTCTTAATACTGTAGGGGCTGTTATTGATTGCAATAAAGGCAATGTCACTTTTCATGTTAATGGTAATGAGCATACGGTACACTTTTCGAGGAAACAACCTCAAGTTCATAGTATCAACTCTATTCAAAAAATTCCATCGATTATATTTGGAGGTTTTGAATTCCCTCTTCCTACTGTCAAGAAGAAATATGATATTCTTATTATTGGGGATGTGCATATCCCCGTTGAGGTAACTTAGTATTATTCGAAATTTCTCCGGTTTCATGATTATCGGAATGAGTTTGTTAACAAGACTTGATCAACCTTGTTAGTGGATTCTTTTTGACGAGCATGAGATGGATGAAACTAGAAGCACAAAACTTCTGTACCCCACTTTTACTTTCTGTTATTTATATTAAATAAAGTAAAAATAGTATTTTCAGTCTGTTTCCTGGCTTATCCGTGCAATATAAAAATATCCCGAAAATAAAAGTCTCAGAATGCCATGCCAATTTAATATGATTTTTTCGGGAATATTTGAGGATTTACTGTGCAAAAATTACCGCGGGAGGAGCTGCCACCTGGTCACGAGGGTGGTGGGCGCCCCCCCTATAGGGTGCGCCCCCTGCCTCGTGGGCCCACGGTAGCCCTCCTCCACTTATCCCAGCACCCATCTTCTTCCTCTATCTCACACAAACCCGAAAAACCAACTCAAGCACGAGTTCCAACCACATTTGCTGTGATTTTCGATCTCCTTGCTCAAAGCACCTCTCGCAAAACTGCTTGGGGAGATTGTTCCTTGGTATGTGACTCCTCCATTGGTCCAATTAGTTTTTGTTCTAGTGCTTTATTTTTTGCAAATTTGTGCTGCATAGGTGACCATGTTCTTGAGCTTGCATGTCAAATTTATATGGTTCCAAGTAGTTCTAATGCTTGATATAGGCTCTAGGCACTTGTAGGAGTAGTTGCTATCAATATTATTGAGTTTGGTTTACTTTTATTTTGAAGTTACTAAAAATTTCAGAATTTTTCAGAGAAAAACAATATGTTCAGGAAGATGTTCCAAGGTGGTTCCTCTAAGAAGCAAGTACCCAGGATTGCTATGCGCGATGCTGACGAGGATCCACCAAGAGACGCTCCAGTACGACCCTGCGAATGGCCGTCGGAAAATTTTATGGACCGTGCGGGAATTAAAGAAGAATTCAAAGAATATTTGCGCAATGCCGGTCTGGAGGATTTTGAGGCTAACAAATGCCCCCAGTATCAAGATCTCACAAGTTCATTTGTGAGGAGGTTTGAGTATTCATCTTCGCGTAATTCTCCTTCGGTCATGTTTGATCTCTATGACAAATCTTATACCGTGGACTTAGAGGATTTCACTTCTGCTTGCGAACTTCCATCATGGGGCAGTATTAGGGATCCCCCTAAATCTGAATTTAGAAACTTTCTTGCTAGTATAACTGTGGGGGAATCCAGAGATATAACGTAGGCTACCATAGGGAGCATTCACTTTCCTGCTATACATTATTTTGCTCTTTTCATCGGTAGATGCATAAATGCTAAGGATGAAGCATGTCACATGTGTGTCCCTGATCTCAGCATTCTTAGGAGTTCTGTGTTAGGAGACCAATCTTATCATATGGGAGCCATTGTAGCTCGTAGGTTGCATCATAATAGACATAATGGAGATTTCTTTGGAGGAATTTATGCAACCCGCTTAGCTAATTTTCTTGAAATAGACATTCGTGAGGGTGATATGGAGTTGCCTCCTTCATATTTAGATTATAACTCTATGGCTTCACACCAGTTTGTCGAGAGGCCTGAATCACCTCTCTTATATCGGTTAATTTTTGATAAACGACGTGTTTTCCGTATTACTCGCCCTGCTCCTGCCTTCTTTGATTCACAGACAAAAGGAAGATATGTTATTACCAGAGAGGAGGCAGAAGAGTACGAGAGGAGAGCGGAGGAAGCTTGACTCCACGCTGCAGCACAGCAGGCGATAACCGCTGCACATCAGTATGATCCCAACTATTCTTCCTCATCACAGTACGGCCCCAACAAATATTATTATGGATATCCGCCAGGCCAGCCGTGGCCATAGACCAACTTAGGCCAAAAGCCCAAGCTTGGGGGAGTACGTATTTCTCACCGACATTACATTTATGCTCACACACACTCATTGCTAGATGTCGGTGCTCATACTTTTTCACTGTAATATCCATGCTAGTTTATTTTCTTTTTCCTGCTTTCTTCTTGTGTGTTTGTTAAACCTTAAGAAAAAAAACAGTAGTAGTTTATTTTTCTGCTGTAGTAGTAATAATTAAAAAGAAAACCCAAAATTATTTCCGGTTCTTATTTTGCTTGTTGGGAGCTTTCCCATGTAAATAGTTTTATTTCTTTCCTTTTCTTTGGGGGTTGGTAGGAGAAGACCATAATGAAATTGTTGAAGTGGCTCTTATATGCATTATCGTTGATTTAACCGAGAGCCCATATTGCCTTGTCCTCTCCTGTTTATTGAATGCTCGCAGATTCCAGCTTAGTCCAATGCACGTGCACTCTTATTATTATTCACACCGTTCGGTCATGCAAGTGAAAGGCAATTATGATGATATATGATGGGCTGACTGAGATGAGAAAAGCTGGTATGAACTCGACCTCTTTTGTTTTTGTAAATATGATGAGTCCCTCATTCTTGATTCAGCTTATTATGAATAAACATGCTTGCAATGACAATTAGAGATCATAGTTGCTTGTGCCATGCTTAATTAGCTATGAGTTATAATGATTTACCTTGTGTGCCAACATGCTATTGAGATGATTATGATGTGGTATGATGGGGTGGTATCCTCCTTTGAATGATTTAAGTGACTTGACTTGGCACATGTTCACGCATGTATTTGAAACAAAATCAACATAGCCTTCACGATATTTATGTTCATGGTGGATTATATCCTACTCATGCTTGTATCCAATGTTTATTAATTTTAATGCATGTACATGGCTGTTGTCGCTCTCTAGTTGGTCGCTTCCCAGTCTTTGGCTAGCCTTCACCTGTACTAAGCGGGAATACTGCTTGTGCATCCAATCCCTTAAACCCCAAAGTTATTCCAGATGAGTCCACCATACCTTCCTATATGCGGTATCTACCTGCCGTTCCAAGTAAATTTGTATGTGCCAAACTCTAAACCTTCAAATAAACATTCTGTTTTGTATGCTCGAAAATCTCATGTATCAATAAAGGCTGTCCTTATCTTCAGTGTTAGGCGGGTTATTTCTCAAGAGGAGTGGACTCCGCTCCTCACTCACGAGAAAATGGCTGGTCACCGGGATGCCCAGTCCCATGCTTTATGCAAACTAAATCAAAATTAATTGCAAACAAAACTCCCCTTGGGACCCGGTGTATGTTGGAGGCACTCGTTGTTTCGAGCAAGCCATGGATTGATGCTCGTTGGTGGAGGGGGAGTATAAACTTTACCATTCTGTTTGGGAACCGCCTATAATGTGTTTAGCATGGAAGATACCGCCATCTCTTAGTTGTTACATTGACAAGGAAAGTATACCGCTCGAAATACAATTTATCCCTATTTCAAAACCGAGCTCTGGCACCTCTACAAATCCCTGCTTCCCTCTGCGAAGGGCCTATCCATTTACTTTTATGTTGAGTCATCACCCTCTTATTAAAAAGCACTAGCTAGAGAGCACAGTCGTCATTTGCATTCATCACTGTTAATTTATATTGGGTATGACTATGATTGCACTAGCTAGTGCGTCTTTATAGGATACCCAAAAGAAACTATTGGGTACACCTTCTATCACAGATCTGAAGGCAAGATCTTTGTTGCTAAGAATGGATCCTTTCTAGAGAAGGAGTTCCTCTCGAAAGAAGTGAGTGGGAGGAAAGTAGAACTTGATGAGGTAATTGTACCTTCTCTCGAATTGGAAAGTAGCTAATCACAGAAAACCGCTCCCATGATGCCTACACCAACTAGAGATGAAGCTAATGATAATGATAATGAAAACTTCGGATCAAGTCACTACCGAACCTCGTAGGTCAACCAGAGCACGTTCCGCACTAGAGTGGTATGGTAATCCTATTATGGAAGTCTTGTTACTAGACCATGACGAACCTACGAACTATGAGGAAGCCACGATGAGCCCAGATTCTGATAAATGGCTTGAGGCCATGAACTCTGAGATAGGATCCATGTATGAGAACAAAGTCTGGACTTTGGTTGACTTGCCCAATGATCAACAAGCCATTGAGAATAAATGGATCTTCAAGAGGAAGAAGGACACTGATGGTAGTATTACTATCTACAAAGCTTGACTTGTGACAAAAGGTTTTTGACAAGTTCAAGGGGTTGACTGTGATGAGATTTTCTCACTCATAGCGATGCTTAAGTCTGTCCAAATCATGTTAGCAATTCCCGCATTTTATGAAATCTGGCAAATGGATGTCAAAACCACATTCCTTAATGGATTTCTTAAAGAAGAGTTGTATATGATGCAACCAGAAGGTTTTGTTGATCCTAAAGGTGCTAACAAAGTGTGTAAACTGCAGTGATCCATCTATGGACTGGTGCAAGCATCTCGGAGTTGGAATATACGCTCTGATGAGGTGATCAAAGCATATGGTTTTATACAGACTTATGGTAAAGCCTGTATTTACAAGAAAGTGAGTGGGAGCTCTGCAGCATTTCTAATTTTATATGTGGATGACATATTGTTGATTGGAAATGATGTAGAATTTCTGGATAGCACAAAAGGATACTTGAATAAGAGTTTTTCAATAAAAGACCTCGGTGAAGCTACCTATATATTGGGCATCAAGATCTATAGGGATAGATCAAGACGCTTAATTGGACTTTCACAAAGCACATACCTTGACAAGATTTTGAAGAAGTTCAAAATGGATCAGTCAAACAAAGAGTTCTTATCTGTGTTGCAAAGTGTGAAGTTGAGTAAGACTCAAAGCCCGACCACGACAGAAGATAGAGAGAGAATGAAAGTCATTCCCTATGCCTCAGCCATAAGTTCTATAAAGTATGCCGTGCCGTGTACCTGTAACATCCCAAATTTTCAATTTGGAATGTTATACATTAGATCATCATTGCATATCATGTTTTATTGCATTTTGGCTTGATCCTAGAAAGTCTACGCAACTCAAGGACCCACGGAGAGAGTTGGGAATTTCGTTATTTTCATATTTGTGTTTTCTCAAATTTTGAAAAGAGGATCGTTTGATTTTAATTATTTTCTCTTCAAATATTTCTTTTATAAAAATAAAAGAGAGAGGACAAAATGACTTCCTCAAAATAAAGAAATATTGGAGATTTAATATTAAAATCAAATAAGATTTTTATTCGGAGTTTTATTGCTATTTTATTTGAATTAGGAAAAAATTGCGTTTTTCAAAATTGCATTAGAGCCCCAAATAAATGTTCACCTTGTCCGGTAGATTTTTAGAGGACGGGTAAAATTTATTTCAGGATTTTTAGAGTCTGTTTAGTATTTCTTTTCTTTGTTTTTCTGCGCGGAATAATTAAAAAAAAGGAAACTGACTCTGGGCCGTACCCAAGCGGGACTCCGCCCGGGGGGCTTTATAAGCCGGGACACCGCAGCCCACTGCGGCCAAACTCGCGCCCCGCCGCCCGAACCCTAGCCCCGCCCAATCCGCCGCCGCCGCCCGCCGCTGTTCGCCGGACCTCGCCGGAGGTAGTCGCAGCCGCCTTGGTTTTCGCGAGAAAACCGATCGGTTTTTTCGAAACCCTAGATCCGTTTTTTAGATCCGGTTCGGTTTTTTTGGTTTAGTTATTTAGCGGACGTTTATCCGTACGTTTGATTTAATGAACGGTTTTCGTCCGTTAGTCACAGACAGCGAATGTTCGTTCGTTAGCCCGTTCGTCATTTTTTTCTTTTTCTCGGATTTTTCACGATTATTTTCTATCATGATTTCCGATCCGATTTTCGTTTGTGTATCTTTTCACTGGTTTATCGGAATCAGACGATTCAAGCACCTAGGATGTCCTGAAGCAAAGAATGGAAACGACAATGGAAGCTCTGGGAAGAAGCCCAACCCTTTCAATAGGGGACAAGTGAAACACGTTAACATGGAGGAGATTGAAGCCCAGCCGGATCCAGTAATATGTAAGTTTTTGGTTAAGTCATTTACTGCAGTCGTTCTTTTCGATACTGGTGCATCGCATTAATACATATCAAGGGGATTTGTGGATAAGTATAAGTTGCCCACTAGAGTTCTTAAGACACCCATGCTATTAACCTCACCCGGAGCCGAGTATATGGCAAGCAGTGGATGTTTCCAGTTGCCATTAACCATAGGTAGTCATGTTTTCCCTTTTGACTTGATAGTTTTGGAGTCGCAAGGTTTGGATGTGATTCCGGGTATGGATTGGCTATCGATGTATGGAGGAAACATCGATTGTGCCAGTAAGTCAATTTTGCTCGCCACCCCCGAAGGAAGAAGGATCAAGTATGTATCCCGGCATGTGCTGATTAGGACTCAAGTAAATTCCATATCAGGAGTTGTACAGGAGGAAGTACCAGTGGTGAAGGATTTCCCGGATGTATTTCCTGAAGAGTTGCCAGACATGCCACCGGATAGAGGCATCGAGTTCTTGATTGAGCTTTTGCCAGGCATAGGGCCAATATCTAAGAGACCGTACATGATGCCCACATAGGATTTAGAGGAAATTAAGAAGAAGATTAAGGAGTTACTGGATAAAGGATATATTCACCCAAGCTCATCACCTTGGGGATCGCCAGTACTTCTAGTGGAGAAGAAGGATGGATCGTTAAGGATGGTTGTTGATTATCGAGGATTGAATGAGGTGACGATCAAGAACAAGTACCCACTGCCTATGATCAATGATTTGTTTGATCAGCTGCAAGGAGCTAAGGTATTTTCCAAGATCGATCTGCGATCAGGGTACCACCAACTGAAGATTCGAGAGCAGGATATACCTAAGACAACTTTTACCACAAGGTACGGGCTATATGAGTATACCGTTACGTCATTTGGCCTGACTAACGCGCCTGCCTATTTTATGAACATGATGAACAAGGTGTTTATGGAGTTTTTGGATAAGTTCGTTGTGGTGTTCATAGATGATATTCTGGTCTACTCTAAGAATGAAGAGAAGCATAAAGAGCATTTGCATTTGGTACTTGGGAAGCTCAGAGAACATCAACTATACGCCAAGTTCAGCAAGTGCGAGTTTTGGTTGAAGGAAGTTGGATTCCTTGGATATGTTATATCCGGAGAAGGAATAGAGGTAGACCCCACCAAAGTTGTCACTGTGACAAATTGGGAGGCACCCACGTCAATTGGAGAAATTCAGAGTTTTCTTGGACTCGCAGGATACTACCGGAGGTTCATTGAGAATTTCTCAAAGATTGCAAAGCCTATGACTGAGTTGTTGAAGAAAGACACCAAGTTCAAATGGACTGAGGAATGTGAGGATAGTTTTCAGGAGTTGAAGAAACGCTTGGTTACATCACCAGTGTTGATCCTGCCAGATCAACGCAAGGATTATGAAGTGTATTGTGATGCTTCTCGTCGAGGACTTGGAGCAGTGCTTATGCAGGAAGGAAGAGTTGTTTCCTATGCCTCACGACATCTTAAACCCCATGAGTTAAATTATGCCACGCATGATTTGGAGTTAGCAGCCATAGTACATGCGTTGAAAACTTAGAGACATTTTCTCATCGGAAACCATTGTGAAGTATACACGGATCAAAAGAGTTTGAAGTATATCTTCACGCAGAAGGAGTTGAATCTCAGACAGAGGAGATGGTTGGAACTCATTAAGGATTATGATATGAAGTTGCATTATCATCCCGGAAAGGCTAACGTAGTAGACGATGAGTTGAGCCGCAAGAGTCATGTCAACACCCTCATGACCGGAGAGTTACCTAAGGAGTTAGCAGAAGACCTTCGTGAGCTATGTTTGGAAATAGTTCCGAGAGGTTATGTAGCAGCTTTGGAGATTCAATCTACTTTGATGGATAAGATCAGAGAAGCTCGGAGGACGAACAAGGAGATTGTCGAGATAAAGGAAATGATGAGCAAAGGAAAAGCCAAGGGATTTCGTGAGGATGAGCACGATACCTTATGGTTTGAGGACCGCACATATGTGCCAAATGATCAGGAGATCAGGAAGCTGATTTTACAAGAGGCCCATGATTCGCCATATTCAATTCACCCAGGAAATACCAAGATGTATCTAGATTTGAAGGATAGTTTCTGGTGGACCGGAATGAAGAAGGATATTGCGGAGTATGTAGCAGTTTGTGATGTATGTCAGAGAGTGAAGGTAGAGCATCAGAAGCCAGCAGGATTGCTACAACCATTGCCGATACCCGAATGGAAGTGGGATATGCTAGGAATGGATTTTATCACGGGATTACCCATGACTCGTTCAGGCTATGACTCGATATGGGTTGTAGTCGATCGTTTGGCGAAAGTAGCTCATTTCATCCCAGTGAAGACCACTTACACCAGTGCTAAGTTGGCAAAGATATACATGACCAGGATCGTATGTTTGCATGGAGTTCCAAGGACCATTGTATCAGATAGAGGAACCCAGTTTACCTCAAAGTTTTGGAATCAGTTGCATGAAACTTTGGGAACCAGGCTAGAGTTCAGTACAACTTTTCACCCGCAGACGGATGGACGGACTGAGAGAGTCAATCAAATTTTGGAGGACATGTTGAGAGCTTGTGCACTAGATTATGGATCTAGTTGGGACGATAATTTGCCTTACGCAGAGTTCTCTTACAACAACAGCTATCAAGTCAGTTTAAAGATGGCCCCTTTTGAAGCATTGTACGGAAGGAGGTGCAGGACACCATTGTTGTGGGATGAAGTTGGAGACCGACAATTGTTTGGACCAGATTTGATTAAAGAGTCTGAAGAGAAGGTTAAACTGATTCGCGATAGACTCAAGGTAGCCCAGTCCCGGCAGAAGAGTTATGCGGATTCTAAACGCAAGGAGACCGTTTACGAAGTCGGAGACAGAGTGTATCTTCGTGTATCTCCACTTCGAGGAGTGAAGCGCTTTGGAGTTAAGGGAAAGTTAGCACCACGTTTTGTGGGACCATACAATGTTTTGGAACGTATGGGAGAAGTTGCTTACAAGCTGGAATTGCCCAAAGGGTTGTCAGGAGTTCACGATGTGTTCCATGTTTCCCAGTTGAAGAAGTGCCACGCAGAGATGGATGATATCCCTCTGAGAGATACAGTGCCACTGGAAGCAATACAGTTAGATAGCAATTTGACCTACGAGGAGAAGCCAGTCAAGATTCTTGATTTTGCCAGCCGAGTCACACGCAGCAAAGATATCAAGTTTTGCAAGGTTCAGTGGAGTCACCATACCGAAGATGAAGCCACCTGGGAACGAGAGGAAGACCTACGGAAAGATCACCCTCACCTATTTTCTAGCCAACCCGAATCTCGAGGGAGAGATTCATCTTAAGGGGGGTAGGTTTGTAACATCCCAAATTTTCAGTTTGGAATGTTATACATTAGATCATCATTGCATATCATGTTTTATTGCATTTTGGCTTGATCCTAGAAATTCTACGCAACTCAAGTACCCACAGAGAGAGTTGGGAATTTCGTTATTTTCATATTTGAGTTTCCTCAATTTTGGAAAAGAGGATCGTTTGATTTTAATTATTTTCTCTTCGAATATTTCTTTTATAAAAATAAAAGAGAGAGAATAAAATGACTTCCTCAAAATAAAGAAATATTGGAGATTTAATATTAAAATCAAATAAGATTTTTATTCGGAGTTTCATTGCTATTTTATTTGAATTAGGAAAAAATCGTGTTTTTCAAAATTGCATTAGAGTCCCAAATAAATGTTCACCTTGTCCGGTAGATTTTTAGAGGACGGGGAAAATTTATTTCAGGATTTTTGGAGTCCATTTAGTATTTCTTTTCTTTATTTTTCTGCATGGAATAATAATAAAAAAAAGAAACCGACTCCAGGCCGTACCCGAGCGGGACTCCGCCCGGGAGGCTTTATAAGCCGGGGCACCGCAGCCCACCGCAGCCAAACCCGCGCCCCGCCGCCCGAACCCTAGCCCCGCCCGATCCGCCGCCGCCGCCTCGCCTCGCCACCGCCGCGCGCAGCGCCGCCGCCGCCGCCCCGCCGCCGTTCGCTGGCCTCAGCGGAGGTAGTCGCCACCGCCACCTCGGTTTTTGCGAGAAACCGATTGGTTTTTTTCGAAACCCTAAATCCGTTTTTTAGATCCGGTTTGGTTTTTCCGGTTTAGTTATTTAGCGGACATTTGTCCGTACGTTCAATTTAACGAACGGTTTTCGTCCGTTAGAAACAGACAGCGAACATTCGTTCGTTAGCTTGTTCGTCAGTTTTTTTCTTTTTCTCGGATTTTTCGCGATTATTTTCGATCGTGATTTCTGATCCAATTTTCGTTTTAGTGTATCTTTTCGCTCGATTATCAGAATCAGGCGATTCAAGCGCCTAGGGTTTTGTCTCGAAGCCCTCTTTCTGTTTAACCAACTTAAACAAGTTTTTGCTACTGTAAAAATTGACTTTAGTCCAGATTAGTAATTGGAGCTTGTTTCTTTTGCAATTTGAGTTTCTTTGCTTCGTTTGATTTGATTCTTTTTGCAAACCAGAGTTCTTAAGTTGAACTTCCTGGTTAGATATTTTTATTTGAGTTTTACCCGTGCTTCTTGCTTGATTGCTTATTGTATACTTGTTTGATTGCGATAGAGTGCCCGGAGTGCGAAGCGTGCTACTACGAGTCTCTAGGTTTCACGGATCATCAACAAGGCAAGTAACACTTTGATCATACCTCTTTACTACCCAGTTTTTATTGCATTAGATCAACCCTTAAATAATTGCATGGTTAGGATCTGAATAAATTGTGGGTTGGGAAGTAGATGAGGTAGTACCTATTCACCTGTTTTATTATCAAACCCTGGGAGTTACTTCTACGTTGCTTATATTGCTGCTATGCTAGTAGACGTGGTTTGGGTTTGAGTGTATCCATGACAGATGTGATTTGTTAATTAATGGTTAACTTAAGGTGGCAACTTTAATACACATCTGGGTGGATTGAGGCACCTGGGGAACCCAGTGATTGCCTGTAATTTTGGAAATCCCGGGGTACCGTGTGATTTTCCTATGGACTGCCACCCAGGCTCAAAGGGATCATAAGATTATTCATGCTGGAAACTTCCGTGTGCAGCCACATGCCATTATGGGCTCTGTCATAGTTGAGTAAGTTGTGGGAAAACTTTCCATGACGGGCTAGCAGATGTAGGGGTTTGTAGGTGTACCGACCTATCTATTGGTTAAGGGGACCTCTTCGGAAAGACTGTGTCTCGGTCATCCGTTTCTCAAACATTATGCAGTGCGATAAATCCAACGGAGGAGATCGAGTCTTGGGCCAGATTCCTCCTGGTTATGAACATGATAAAGGACTGCCGCAAGGAAGACGCAATTTTATTCTTCTGCAATAATTGCATGGACAAGGGAATCCTCAACGCCATAAGTCGCCGTGATATTACACGCTTCGCTGACTTGGCCTCCATAGTACGAAAATACTATGCGATGGAAAGCGCCTGGAAAACCGAAATAAAATTTTGGGACAATCCGGCCCTGAATACAAACCCAGTCCGAAACAAAAGGGTGCATCATCGCCAGACACCCGGGTTCAATACCAAAAAGCAAAAGCCCTCTACAGGGCACGGAACCGTACTGGAAGGATGGCTTAATGGACCCTGTAAAATCCACAGTGCAGTGGGCACCACACCAAATCACAGCCTTAGAGCATGTTGGATACTCCGGCAGGGGGCAAAAATTGGCGAAGATCTTCTAATTCCAGAAGCCACAGAAAGCCACCCCAGAGAAACCAGTATGGTATTAACAGTCTTCGAGACTTTCGCATCAAATAATATGCGAAAAAGAACACTCCGTGGCCTTGCCGAAGTCTACCAAGTAGCAACAATAAACCCATGGAGTGACACGGCTATTACTTTTAACGCCAGTGATGAACCTAAATTCCGAACAGCCCGAGCACCAGCCGCATTGGTCCTCGGTCCAATAGTTGACGACTTTCGTCTTACCAAGGTACTCATGGATGGCGGCAGCGGATTGAACCTCATTTATGAGGAAACCCTTCAAAAAATGGAAATAGAATGGAACCGCATCGAGCGAAGCAGCACAACCTTTAGAGGAATAATCCCCAGTCGGGAAGCATGCTGTACAGGAAAAATCACACTAGATGTGGTGTTTGGCACGCCGGATAATTACAGGTCCGAAGAGGTCACGTTCCAGGTGGCCCCGTTCAGTAGAGGATATCACGCTCTGCTAGGGCGGGAAGCGTTTACAGTCTTCCAAGCAATACCCCATTACGGGTACATGAAGCTCAAGATGCCCGGGCCTAACGGAATCATCACTCTCGTTAGTGATCCGGACATAGCACTCCGCACCGAAAACAAGACAGCCGCACTGGCCCTCGAGGCGCTATCCGAAGCCCTAGCGGCTGAGGAACTGACTGCGCTGCGCTCCATGGTAAATAGGGATGACGTGATACTCGATAAAACATCCAAGTCCACCTCCTTTAAACTGGTGGACGACATAGTCAAATTCCAGGTCCATCCAACGGACCCCAATAAAACAGCTTCCATCGAGGCACAGTTAAACCCTGATGTAGACGCCGCACTATGAGAGTTCCTACGAGAGAACTGGGACATTTTCGCCTGGCACCCTTCAGACATGCTAGGAATCCCACGCAGGCTGGCCGAACACAGCTTAAATATCCTAAAAGGATTCAAGCCAGTCAAACAGGCTCTTCGGCATTTTTCCGAACCTAAGAGACAAGCCATGGGAGAGGAACTAGCCAAGCTATTGGAGGCCGGATTCATCAAAGATATAAAACATCCGGACTGGCTAGCAAACATGGTGATGGTACCAAAGAAGGACAAATCCTGGCACCTATGCGTTGATTTCAAAGACCTTAACAATGCTTGCCCAAAGGATCCCTTCCCTCTCCCCCGCATCGATCAAATTATCAACGCTACAGCAGGACACGATTCGTTGTGTTTCCTCGACGCATACTCCGGCTACCATCAAATAAAGATGGCAGAGTCAGACCAAGCCGCAACGGCATTCATCACACCATACGACCCATTCTGCTTCAACACAATGCCCTTCGGGCTCAAAACGCCGGCGCAACATATCAGCGCATGATTCAGACATGTCTGGCAAACCAGATCGGCAAAACAGTGGAGGCATACGTAGATGATGTGGTCGTTAAAACAAGACATGTTGAATCTCTAGTAGACGACTTGAGGCTAACATTCGATAACCTCCGAACATACGACATCAAGCTCAAGCCGGAAAAATGCGGTTTCGGCGTTCCAGCCGGAAAGCTCTTGGGCTTCATTCTATCCAGTAGAGGAATTGAAGCAAATCCAGCCAAGATCCGAGCTCTGTCACAATTGGGTATCCTGAAGGACCTCAAACAAATACAAAAATTAACCGGATGCGTGGCGGCTCTAAGCCGCTTTATCTCCCGCCTAGGAGAAAAGGCCCTCCCCCTTTACCGCCTCCTTCGGCGCACCGAACACTTTGAGTGGACGGATGCAGCCATGACCGGACTCGACGAAATAAAAGCCATCTTGGCAACAAACCCAGTCCTGGCCGCGCCAAACATTGGAGAACCAATGCTATTATACATTGCAGCAACCCATCAGGTCGTAAGCGCAGTGCTCGTCGTCGAACGAGAAACGGACGGACACAAATTCCCCCTTCAAAAGCCAGTCTATTACGTGTCCACTGTCCTTACTCCGTGCAAGTCACGGTACCCGCATTATCAAAAGATTGCGTACGCGGTATTTATGGCATCCCGGAAGCTGCGACACTACTTTCAAGAGTGCTTAATAACAGTAGCCTCGGAAGTGCCACTTAACGATATTATAAACAACCGCGACGCGACGGGCCGGATTGCAAAATGGGCCATTGAGCTCCTCCCGTTTGACATAACTTACAAGCCACGGCAAGCTATCAAGCCACAAGTTTTGGCCGACTTCGTCGCAGAATGGACGGAGGCCGAACTCCCTAAAGAGTACGGCACATATTCAAACTGGGTCACGCACTTCGATGGCTCCAAAATGTTGGCCGGTCTAGGGGCTGGCGTCGTTTTGACGTCCCCCACAGGAGACACAGTTCAATATGTACTCCAGATAATGTACATAGACTCCAACAACGCAGCCGAATATGAGGCCCTTTTACATGGTCTCCGGATGGCAGTATCCATGGGCATTCAACGCGTAGAGGTTCGCGGGGACTCGAACCTCGCAATATCCCAAATAAATGGAGACTTTGATGCCAAGGATCCAAAAATGGCAGCTTATCGCAACGCCATCCTAAAAATGTCAGCTCGGTTCGAAGGGCTCGAATTTCACCATATAGCCCGGGAAAATAATCAGGAGGCAGATGTCCTGGCACGCATCGGTGCAAAACGCGATGTAGTCCCCCCCTACATCTTCTTGGAAAGGTTGTTCAAGCCGTCCGTAGTATGGGAAGGGGAACCTGGCAATAACAGCCCGGACCCAACCGCACTGCTCGACACCGAACACTCTGACATAATTGGAGGCTCTGCCAATGAAATAACACCTTCAGCCCACGTATTAATGGCCATAATCGCCCCGTGGACAGAACCATTCCTCGCCTACCTTACCAGGCAGGAACTCCCTGAGGACCAAAATGAGGCACACTGCATAGTGCGGCGATCTAAAGCCTATAAAGTCCATGAGGGAGAGCTTTATAAGAAAAGCACTACCGGAGTCCTTCAAAGGTGCATCTCCGAAGAGGAAGGGCGGAACCTCCTGGCGGAAATTCATGCCAGACTCGGCGGACATCACGCTGCAGCTCGGTCCCTTGTAAGCAAGGCCTTCCGTACAGGCTTTTATTGGCCGACGGCCAGGGCAGACACCCAGGACTTAGTCCAACGATGCGTCGGTTGCCAGATTTTTGCAAACCAAAGACATATGCCACCCACCGCCCTCCAAACTATCCCCATCACTTGGCCCTTTGCGGTCTGGGGGCTTGACATGGTTGGACCCCTTAAAGGCGGAACCCACAAGAAAAAAATACTTACTGGTCATGGTGGATAAGTTCACCAAATGGATAGAAGCCAAGCCTGTTAAGACGGCCGAATCCGGATCGGTGATAGACTTTATATCCGGGGTTGTACACCGTTACGGCATCCCCCACAGCATCATCACTGATAACGGCATGAATTTTACGGCCGATGAGGTAAAACTCTGGTGCAAAAACATGGGCATCAAGCTCGATTATGCTTCCATCTATCACCCACAAACCAACGGCCAGGTCGAACGTGCAAATGGTCTTATCATGAGCGGCATCAAACCCAGATTAGTGCGGTCCCTTCAGGAATCTAATACGCACTGGGTAGAGGAGCTCGACTCCGTACTCTGGGGGCTGCGGACCACGCTGAATTGCACCACCGGATATACACCATTCTTCATGGTGTACGGCGCAGAGGCAGTTTTGCCCTGCGACATAATTCATGACTCACCTCGAGTGCGCATGCATGAAGAAAGAGAAGCCAAGCTCGATTGGCATGACAATTTGGATGCCTTGGAGGAAGAGCGTGATGTGGCAAAAGCCCGTTCTGCATTCTATCAACAGCAGGCTCGAAGATACCAAAGCAGAGAAGTACGGGCCAAAAATTACAACATTGGCGAATTAGTTCTACGCCTGCCGGACAAGAAAAAGGACAAACTCAAGCCCAAGTGGGAAGGTCCCTTCGTAATCGACCAAGTCCTAACTGGTGGAGCGTACCGCCTGCGAGATGCATCGGATAACCGACTCGAGCCAAACCCATGGAACGCGGACCGTCTACGAAGATTCTATGCCTAGCGCCGAACTCTGTGTTCGTCTCCTTCCTCTGTCCATTTTTATATACTTTCTGTCTTACATTTCTCTCCTTCTCCTCTCTCTCTCTTATAGCCTTTAAAGGCTCATAAAGTGACGCGCTATCCGCGCTCACTAAACCGGGGGGCTTCTTTAAACAGAAGCTTATTTATACGGGCTTCATGCCCAACACATGTGTCATACTTCCGCATGTACCTTTTATTCGCCATTATATGCATCGATATGACTTAAGTTCTGGCCAAGCTGGGTTGCCTGGCTCCTGTGCTTACCCCTACGTTCCCGATTGTTCGTCTAGGTGGTAAAGGGAGCACCTCTGCGATTGTTACTGCCGGGTCAGCCGGATGTGTACCTCAGACTGGGTGAAGCCGAAAGCTAGCGTTCTTAAGGGAATATTCGGTCGGTGAACTAAAGATGATATTTTCTTTCACTTATTTATCTATACGCCCCTAGATGTTTTTCCCGCGTCTCTTTTCACAGAATGGACATGCACTTTAGGGCATGCCTCCCAGGGAAAGGAACCCCTAACGAAACTATTCTCCCTGGAAGATGTTTCTTACTAACCATGTAATATAACATAACTAGTTGGGAACTTGTCTGTTCAAGCACTAATGACCCCTACGCCTAGTCTCCATGCATACCCCGATTCTTATATAACCACGAGGGTATTCGGACACACTCCGGACCGTCAAGTCCCGAGGTTGAAGCGAAAAGGTCGGCCATGACAAACGATCTACAATCCGGCTAGAAGGCATTACACATGTCAATTAAAATTACATAGTCAATCTGACTGATTGTATTCCTCTTCAATACCATCTAACAGGCTGTCTAGTTTACAGTCCTGTTGGGAATACTTTGCCGCCAACTCTACTTGGCCGTATACTATGCTCACAGGGATCTCCTTCCCATCGGGCCCTACGGGTCCGACCTCGGCCGTGTGGTTTGGGTCAGCCTTCGTGTACCGCGTCTTCA
Organism: Triticum urartu; assembly: GCF_003073215.2. NCBI lineage: Eukaryota > Viridiplantae > Streptophyta > Magnoliopsida > Poales > Poaceae > Triticum > Triticum urartu. The sequence continues at coordinate 500,096,184 of NC_053025.1, forward strand.
CCATGGCCCAGGCCTCCCTGGTGCCTTGACGGCAGGCCGATATCTTCCACAATCGGAAGTGCTGCCGCACTCCCTTCAGCTTCTCTACAAGCTCTCCAAGGCCTTCGGGCATGGAGATGGATGGCCACAAGGCCTGGGCGACGCCTTGCATCACCTGCCGAACTCGCTCGTGCAGTTGTGAGAGCTCGGGAAGAAGGTCACCTGTAGAACCGGGCATTTCCTTTGTAGGACGACCTGTCAGCATACCTACAGACATTACTCTGTTAGTCGACTTCCTCGCTGAACTCTTTTTTCAAAGTTTGTTTAAGCACTTACTATATATGACGCGTCGAAGCCGCTGATTCTCCTTAACGGAGTCCAACAGCTGGGCACGAACGTCCTTCAGTTCAACGCCCAGCTTGGTGTTGGCATCTTGGAGATCGTTCTTCTCCCGCCTCACCTTTGTCAGCACGCTCTCACCAGCCTTTAGCTGGCGTCGGAGTTATCGCACTTCCGGATTTAATCCGGTGCCATCTGCAATTTCATTTGTTAGATTTGCACCCACGCCGCACTTCGCAAAATACTTATCTTTCGAAGCGTATATTACCAGAGGGGGTCTGCTTGGGCTCCCCTGCCGCGGCTAGTGTGGCCTCAAGTTGGGCTTTGCACTCTTCCAGCTCCTGGGATAGTAGGGTATTCTTTTCTGTAAGAACCTGCATAACAAATGATCCTTAAAACAATTATCCTAACTGTTTCAAGTCTCGGGGGCTACTGGTATATATATATAATTACCAAAATTTTCTTACCCGTATGTCTTTCACATACTGCTCCGTGGCTCTGGCTAGACCATTTTGAGCGGCACGGAGGTACGCGTCTCCTGAATTGAAGGCATCCAATGCCTCTTGGGAGAAACAAGCGTCGCGAAGAACTGTCCGGCGATGCATGTGGTTCATGGCACTCTCCACCTCGGAATTGGTGGCAGACAGCCTGTCCGCATCCTCCGTCGGAGGAGCGTCCGGTGCACGCCTCGTGTTCGCCTCCGTTTCCGGACCAGGCTTTGGAGCCTGGCTGGTGGAGGCGCGATTGGCAGCCTCTCCGGATATAGTCCGGCGAGGTCTCTTCGTCCTGAAGAGAGCACGAGCGTTAATATGCCTCGAAGGAATAACACCTGGGAATAAGGTGGCACGCTATACCTTTGCGCCGGTGCCTCAGTTCGGACCACACTTCTTTTCAGCTCGCGGGGCCTCGCCGCCCCTCGTTGGCTAGTCGCCGCAGGCTCGGCCTCCCGTCTCAAGGACCTCCCCTGCAAAACACAGTTGTCATACGACAATCGAAAACGTGCGAGGACAGATCCCTTTTCAAAGTGCCGGGACTTCGGTCTCAGTTACCTGTGAGGCTGGGAGTAGCCCTGGATAATTGGCCGTAATGGCCACCAAGGCGTTGTCCTTGCTCAATTGATGAAACACTCCATCAATCAGCTCCACAGATAAGTTCGGATCCTCTTGAGAGGCCGGGTCGAGGGACCGTCCCGGATCCTCGGTTCTGGAGGAGGGCTATTTATTTCTTTAACAGCCTGGCGCAGTTCCTGCGTTGAAGTCGTTAGACTGAAAATTTAACAATGGGAATATAAAACGTATGGGCAAGTAAAAGTGTCCACTTACCCAACTTGGGAGATTGTACATAGAGAATCCACCTCGTGGGTTTACGCGGAGAAATTCCTCCTCTTCTCCCTTGTACAAAGCGGACAAGGTCTTTATTAGAGCGGCAGCCGAATCCGGCCCCTTATGGCCGTAGCGGGTGGCGTTGTCCTCCCCGTTGAAGTTCCACATGGGGCGGCCTCTATACTGAAGCGGCTGCACCCCTCGCATGATGCATGCGGCCATGACCCCGATCATGGTTAGTCCGGAATGAGCTAACAATCTTATCCGGCCCATCAGGTAAATAACGTCCCTGTCACTTTCCCTCTGAGGGCTCCGTGGACGCCAGCTTAAGCGCTTCTTTAGGGGAGCACTGTCGAACTCAGGGAGGCCGATCCGGACAGGATCCGGCAGCGGGACGTCCTCTATATAAAACCATTCCGAAGGCCAGTCTTCGGATACCTTCTTTGGGGTTCCGGATAGATATCCGGTCCCGGTGATGCGCCACACTTCAGCTCCGCCCACTTGATATATTGACCCCTCCTTAGAGCAGGGCACAAGGCAGAATAGCCTTTTCCACAGTGCGAAATGAGCCTCGCAGCCCAGGAATAGCTCGCAAAGGGCTACGAAGCTCGCGATATGCAATATGGAGGCAGCCGTGAGGTTGTGCAGCTAGAGGCCATAGAACTCCAGAAGCCCCCGGAGAAACGGATGAATTGGAAATCCGAGCCCTCTTATTAAGTAAGGGGCAAGGCATACCCGCTCTCATTTGGAGGGATTGGGGGCGCTCTCCGCTTGCTCTCCGCCATTATAGGTGGCAAGTCCGGCTCGAACCGGGACCATATAGGCCGGGGGGAGAAATCCCTTGGTCTGGAGCGTCACTAGCTCGCTGTGCGGGATGGAGCACCTCTTCCAATTTCCAGGCTAAGGGCTAGAAGGGCGAGAGGAGGAGCTGCGGCGGACGGCCATGATGGAATGGACCTCTGTCGGATACGCTCTGATGAATACTCGCGGAAGGGAGAAGGTGTGGTTTGGATCTAAATCCTCATCCCCTTAAATAGGCGGCTCATTCATGCGGCTAGGGGTGTAAATATAAAAAACACCCTGACTTTTCGTATTCGTTTGACACGTGGAAAATGGCCATTATTGGGCGTAGAAGCCAAGGAGCACTACATTTACAAGAAACCGGACACTGTTCAACAGGTACACGGAATTTGGAGAAGAACCCGCCTTGCAATGTCGAAGACAATTTGCGCGCCAGACTCATCGTCATTGAAGCCTGGTTCGGGGGCTACTGAGGGAGTCCTGGATTAGGGGGTGTCCAGATAGCCGGACTATAGCTTTGGCCGGACTCCTGGACTATGAAGATACAAGAATGAAGACTTCGTCCCGTGTCCGGAAGGGACTTTCCTTGGCGTGGAAGGCAAGCTTGGCGATACAGATATGTAGATCTCCTACCATTGTAACCGACTCTGTGTAACCCTAGCCCTCTCCGATGTCTATATAAACCGGAGAGTTTTAGTCCGTAGGACGAACAACAATCATACCATAGGCTAGCTTCTAGGGTTTAGCCCCTCTGATCTCGTGGTAGATCTACTCTTGTACAACCCATATCATCAATATTAATCAAGCAGGACGTAGGGTTTTACCTCCATCAAGAGGGCCCAAACCTGGGTAAAACATCGTGTCCCCTGCCTCCTGTTACCATCCAGCCTAGACGCACAGTTCGGGACCCCCTACCCGAGATCCACCGGTTTTGACACCGACATGGGGAAAAGTGCACAAACCTCTGCAGAGTGTACAAACTAATCATGGTTAGCCGTGTCCCCGGTTATGGACATCTTGAGTATCTAGTTCTTGGATTATCATGTGGATCTCATCACTCTTAATTATAATTTGATTGGTTTATTAATTACTTTTAATTGGGATTGAGATGGGGTTTACCATTCTCAATATTTTTTTCAACAAACTTTGTAGTTAAATAAAATATATTCCTTTATAGTAGGAAAAAATTGGCTTTTCGCAAACCTATTAACCATACAGCCTCCACCAGCCATATATGCATGTAGTGATAGCTTTATTATGTTCATTACTCTCTTGTGTTACACTGCTAGCATATTCCATGTGTTGACCCATTTTCGGGCTGCAACGTATCATGTTGCAGACTTTTCAGACGACGAGTAAGGAGCCTTAGGTCGTGGTCTTTCACTCAGTGATGCCATTGGAGTTGATGGACTCACTTTATCTTCCAAGCCTTCCGCTGTTATCGTTTTAGATGGCCTTAAGCCATATTTATTGTAATAAGTTCTCTTTTGAGACATTCGATGTAATAAGTGTGTGATTGCTACTCTGTTATAAATCCTCAAGTACTGTGCGTGTCAGCATTACCGATCCAGGGATGACACTGATGCACAGAGATCAGACTGTTTGAGGTCTGGTCGCTACAGTACCATACATATCATGTACCTTGCCATGAGTTTGGCAAGGGGTACAATAGTGATCCAGGAGTAGATCGCTGGACAACGGTCAAAATTATCATTAGTTACCTAAGAGGACTTAGGAAATATTTCTCGGTTATGGAGGTGATAAAGAGTTCATTGTAAAGAGTTGCATCGATACAAGCTTTTACACCGATCCAGATGACTCTGAGTCTCAATCTGGATACATATTGAAAGTGGGAGTAATTGGCTAGAGTAGCTCCATGCAGAGCATTGTAGACATAGAAATTTGCAAAATACATATGGATCTGAATATGGCAGACCCGTTGACTAAATCTCTCTCACAAGCACAACATGATCACACCTTAGTACTCTTTGGGCATTAATCACATGGCGATGTGAACTAGACTATTGACTCTAGTAAACCCTTTGGGTGTTGGTCACATGGCGATGTGAACTGTTGGTGTTAAATCACATGGAGATGTGAACTAGATTATTGACTCTAGCGCAAGTGGGAGACTGAAGGAAATATGCCCTAGAGGTAATAATAAAGTTGTTATTTATATTTCCTTATATCAGGATAAATGTTTATTATTCATGCTAGAATTTTATTAACCGGAAACTTGATACATGTGTGGATACATACACAAAACACAGTGTCCCTAGTAAGCCTCTACTAGACTAGCTCGTTAATCGAAGATGGTTAAGTTTCCTAACCATAGACATGTGTTGTCATTTGATGAATGGGATCACATCATTAGGAGAATGATGTGATGGACAAGACCATCCGTTAGCTTAGCATAATGATCGTTAAGTTTTATTGCTATTGCTTTCTTCATGACTTATGCATATTCCTTTGACTATGAGATTATGCAACTCCCGGATACTGGAGGAATACCTTATGTGCTATCAAACGTCACAACGTAACTGGGTGATTATAAAGATGCTCTACAGGTATCTCCAAAGGTGTTTGTTGGGTTGGCATAGATCGAGATTAGGATTTGTCACGCCGAGTATCAAAGAGGTATCTTTGGGCCCTCTCGGTAATGCACATCATAATAAGCCTTGCAAGTAATGTGACTAATGAGTTAGTTGCCGTATGATGCATTATGGAACGAGTAAAGTGACTTACCGGTAATGAGATAGAACTAGGTATGGATATACCGACAATCGAATCTCGGGCAAGTAACATACCGATGACAAAGGGCATAACATATGTTGTCATAACGGTTTGACCGGTAAAGATCTTCCTAGAATATGTGGAAACCAATATGAGCATCTAGGTTCCGCTATTGGTTATTGACCGGAGAGGTGTCTCGGTCATGTCTACATAGTTCTCAAACCCGTAGGGTCCGCACGCTTAACGTTCGATGACGATTTGTATTATATGAGTTATGTAATTTGGTGACCGAATGTTGTTCAGAGTCCCGGATGAGATCACGGACATGACGAGGAGTCTCTAAATGGTCGACAGGTAAAGATTCATATATTGGACGATGATATTCAGACATCGGAAGTGTTCCGGGGGTACCAGGTGCATATCGGGTCACCAGAAGGGTTTTCGGGCATCCCCCCGGCAACTACATGGGCCTTAATGGGCCAAGAGGGGGACAGACCAGCCCCTAAGGGGCTGGTGCGCCCCTCCCATATGGGCTGGCCAAATTGGAGTAGAAAAGGGGAAGGAGGAAAGGAAAAAGGGAATAGGATTCCCCCTTCCCCCTCTTCCCTTCCTACTCCGAATAGGAATAGGAAAGGGGGGAGGCCGAATTGGGAGGACCCCAAGTAGGATTCCTCCTTCTTGGGGCGCCCCCTTGGCCGCCTCTCCTCTCCTACAACCTATATATATGAAGGGGGGGGGGAACCGCTAGAACACAGACGAATAATTGTTAGCCGTATGTGGCGCCCCCTCCACAGTATACGCCTCTGATCATATCTTCATAGTGCTTAGGCGAAGCCCTGCAAGGATCACTTCACCATCACCATCACCACGCCGTCGTGCTGATGGAATTCGTCTACTTATTCGACACTTTGCTGGATCAAGAGTTCAAGGGACGTCATCAAGCATAACGTGTGCAGAACTCGGAGGTGTTGTACGTTCGGTACTTGATCTGTTGAATCGATAAGATGTTCAACTACATCAACCGCGTTATACTAATGCTCCCGCTTTCAGTTTATGAGGGTACGTGGACACACTCTCCCCCTCTCGTTGCTATGCATCTCCTAGATAGATCTTGCGTGAGCGTATAATTTTTTTGAAATTGCATGCTACGTTTCCCAACAGTATAAGCCATGGTGAAGTTAGAATACGGTAGGTATAATGCAATAATGAAATATGAATGGGTTTACAACAGTACCTAAAGTAATGATTTGCTTTGTTATACTAACGGATCTCACAAAGGTTTTTGTTGAGTTTTGTGTGCTTAAGTTTTCAAGTTTTGAGTGAGATCACGATGGATGAAGGAATAAACAGTGGCAAGATCCTAAGCTTAGGGATGCCCGAGGGGCCCAAGGTAATATTCAAGGACTCGCAAGCATCTATGCTTGTGGATGCCCTGGAAGGCATCCCCTCTTTCTTGTACCAACTATTTACTTGGAGCTATATTTTTTATTCATCACATGATATGAGTTTTGCTTGGAGCATCATGTATTATATGAGTCTTTGCTTTGTTTTATTTTTAGTTTTACACAATCATCTTTGCTGAACACACCTTTTTGAGAGGGACACATATTATTCATGTTTTATTAGAATACTCTACGTGCTTCACTTATATCTTTTGAGCTAGGTAGTTGCTCTAGTGCTTCACTTATATTTTTTTAGAGCACGGTGGTGGTTTTATTTTAAGGAAATAATTGCACTCTCGTGCTTCACTCATATCTTTTTGAGAGTCGATAATAGCAATGACAATTAGTACGGGTTATGAATTTTGTCTTAATATGATAGGTATTCAAGAGGGATATAATAAAAACTTTCATGTAGATCACTGAATATGATCAGTTTGATTCCTTTCAATAGTTTTGCGATATAAATGTGGCAATATGTGGGTTGTGCTAGTAAGTAACTATGGTCTAGTAAGAATATTGGTGTTATGGATTGTGATTACCGAAGCATTCACGTATAGTCTGTTGTTATGCTATCAAGTTGGAGCATGATTTATTATTGATTGTCTTCCTTTATGAGTGGCGGTCGGGGATGAGCGATGGTCTTTTCCTACCAATCTATCCCACTAGGGGCATGCGTAGCAGTACTTTCCTTCGAGCGCTAATAAGCTTTTGCAGTAAGTATGTGAGTTCTTTATGACTAATGTGACTCCATGGATTATACGCACTCTCACCTTTCCGCAATTTGCTAGCCTCTTTGGTACCGTGCATTGCCCTTTCTCACCTTGAGATGCAGTGCAAAATTCACTGGTGCATCCAAACTCCGTGATATGATATGCTCTATCACACATAAGCCTCCTTAATTATATCTTCCTCAAAACAGCCACCATGCCTACCTATTATGGCATTTCCATAGCCATCCGAGATATATTGCCATGCAACTTCCACTGTTCCATTATTATGACACATATCATCATTGTCATATTGCTTTGCATGATCATATAGCTGACATAGTATTTGTGTCTCAACCATCATTCATCATTTTTATACATGTTATGCTAGATCATTGCACATCTTGGTACACCACTAGAGGCATTCATATAGAGTCATATTTTGTTCTAGTATCGAGTTGTAAGTAAATAGAAGTGTGATGATCATCATATTCATTATTAGAGCAATGTCTCAAGTGAGGAAAGGATGATGGAGACTATGATTCCCCCACAAGTCGGGATGAGACTCCAGACGAAAAATAAAAAGAAAAGAAAAAGGCAACAAAGAGCCCAACAAAACTAGAGAAAAAATGAGAAAAGAAAAAAATGAGAGAAAAGGAGAGAAGGGGCAATGTTACTATCCTTTCCACTCTTGTGCTTCAAAGTAGCACCATGTTTTTCATATATGGAGAGTCTCCTATACTTTCATTTTCATATAACTAGTGGGAATTTTTCATTATAGAACTTGGTTGTATATTCCAATGATGGGCTTCCTCAAATACCCGAGGTCTTCATCAGCAAGCAGGTTGGATGCACACCCACTTAGTTTTCTTTTTGAGCTTTTATACACTTATAGCTCTTAGTGCATCCGTTGCATGGCAATCCATACTCCTGGCATTGACATCAATTGATGGGCATCTCCATAGCCCGTTGATTAGCCCCGTTGGTGCGAGACTTTCTCCTTTCTTGTCTTCTCCATATTATCTCTATCACCATGCTCTATTCCACTCATAGTGCTATATCCATGGCTTGCGCTCATGTATTGCATGAGAGTTGAAAAAGCTATAGCGCGCGTTAAAAAGTATGAACCAATTGCTCGGCTTATCATCGGGGCGGTGCATCATAAATACTTTGTGTTAAGAAGATGGAGCATGGCAAGGATATATGATTTTGTAGGGATAACGTTCTTTCACATTGATAATTTGAAAGACATGATTGTTTGTTGGTATGACTTATTATTATTGTTTTTATGGCAAACTATAGACTATTGCTTTGAATCATTCAAATCTTAATATTCACGCCACAAAGGGGAGATTACATGATGAACATGATAGATAGCATTCCACATCAAAAATTCCATTTTTATCATTTACCTACTCGAGGACGAGCAAGAATTAAGCTTAGGGATGCTTGATATGTCTCCAACGTATCTATAATTTTTTATTGTTCCATGCTATTATAGTATCAATCTTGGATGTTTATTATGCAACTTTATGGAATTATATATCATCTTTTGGGACTAACCTATTAACCTAGTGCCCAGTGCTAGTTGTTGTTTTTTTTTGCTTGTTTTTGGATTTTCAGGAAATCAATGTCAAACAAAGTCCAAACAGAGAAAAAACTTTGGATTAATTTTTTATGGACCAGAAGAGACCCTAGAAGGTTTGGGGGAAGACCTGACAAGCCATGAGGGAGTGACAAGCTCAGGAGGCGCCCCCAGGGGGTGGGCTCCTCGTGGAACCTCTTGACCTAATTCCGCCTCTATAAATTCTCAAATATTTTCTTGACATCAGAGAGCCACCCAAAATACTTTTTCCCTCGCTGCAAGTTTCTGTTCTCGTGAGATCCCATCTGGAAGCCTTCCCCGACACTCTGCCGTAGTGGGGATCTGCCACGGAGGGGCTCTACATCAACCTTGCTACCATTCCGATGATGTGTGAGTAGTTTACCACAGACCTATGGGTCCATAACTATTAGCTAGATGGCTTCTTCTCTCTCTTTGGTCTTCAATACATTGTTCTCCTTGATGTTCTTGGAGATCTATTCGATGTAATCTCTTTTTGCGGTGTGTTTTTTGGGTTCCGATGAATTGTGATTTTATGATCTTTCTTCCATCTTTGATGGCATTTTTCCAAATAAGTCAATAAAATCTTACCATATAAGTCCATAACAATTGGATGGAATTTTTCTCCCATCTTTGATCTTTCTTCTAAGTAATATTTTATTTGATAAGTCAATAAATTTCTTGATAAATAAGTGCTTAATAATAAGATGGCTGGTAAATCATGACATTTGCATATAGAAACCTACTAAGTTTCAGCGCACCAATATAATAATGGATGTGCAATCACGAGCTAATATATTATAATGTTTATACTCACATTGCAACGCACATGCAATTATCTCGTACCCCCTCCATCCCAAAATAAGTGTCTCAACTCTAGTATAACCTTAGTGCAAAATTGTATTAAAGTTGAGACATTTATTTTGGGGCAGAGGGGGTATTAAAAAAAGAGTTACGTTCTTTTTCTACTAGCAGAACACTTCGTCAATCGTGTCTATCTTCTCCCATCCATTCATCGACTTTTTTCGTCCAACCAGTTTTTAGTCCCATCACACCCTTTTTTACACCTACCCTGTTTGCTGATCAATTAGTTTAATCACTCATTTGCATCAATTCCACATTAATGTACTTACCACACATGTACTTACACAATCATGGACATGATTTAATAAAGATTTATTTACACAGTCATGGACAGGATTCGATAAACATTTATTTATAAAATTATGGGCAAGTTTTCATAGTAATTTGTTTATACAATCACATTAATATGACACATAAATCATGAGCTAATATACTAGAGTATTTATATCCTGTTGCAACACACGAGCATTGTCCTAGTGTACCTAAATGACCTAAAAATTTATGCTAAAATGGTCAAAACAGGCCTAAAAAGGAAAAACATAAAAGGATCATGTTGTGCCGGCCTTAAGGCCTAACTTTAAGGACCGACCTTGTTTGGTTGCAGGTCGAAGGCCGGCCTGACACTTTTATTCGCGTGCCCTGTTGGGCACATGCTAGGCTGAAATGTTGGGAAACATAGTAGAAAACTAAAATTTATGTCCTACTATCACCAGGAACACTCTGAAGATTGATTAGAGATTTAGATCAGATCGTTACCAACTTCGAGTTGCGGTAGAAGAAGACTTGGTGTAGATCGTTCTTGAAGTCCCTCGAATCGTTCACGAACGATCCCTTGAACTTGATGAAGACCGTCGATGAAGTCCCTCGAACCATTGACGAACGATCCCTTGATCTTGATGAAGATTGCTGATTAAGTCCCTTAAACATTTCATAGACGATGCCTCGAATTGAAGCCTGAAAGCACGACCTCTCTACAGATTGCACTCGTACGGTCTTCACGGTCGGGCAACGCTTCGCCCTCTAGAGATAATCGTTAATAGAGAATCATAGGGAGAATATTAGGACCACACCGGGCTTCTAATTATGAAGACTAGAGAGGATTAGATCTAGCTCTAATTGATTCAACTAGAACTACAGGAGGCTCCAAAACTGCTGTGTCCAAAAGTGCCCAAATCCTCTAGTATATATAGGTTGGAGGAGGGGAGAGGGGGCACGACAGGGGGGAACGTTCCCCCCTTGATCCATCCATAGGAGGGGAATCCCCTTCAATTTGGTCTCCCGCTTCCTTCTCCCAGAATAAAGGGGGTGCCACTGATAACCCACAAGTATAGGGGATCACAAAAGTTTTCGAGGGTAGAGTATTCAACCCAAATTTATAGATTCGACACAAGGGGAGACAAAGAATATTCGAAGGTATTAGCAGGTGAGTTGTCAATTCAACCACACCTGGAGATTAATTATCTGCAGCAAGTAATCAGTAGCAAAGTAATATGATAGTTTTGATAGTGGTGAAAACAACAATAGTAACGGTAACAGTGATAGCAGTAGTAACGCAACAAAATCAATAAGGATAAATTCGTAGGCATTGGACCGGTGACTTGTTGGATGATATTCATCATGATACAGTTATAACCTAGGGTGATACGGCACTAGCTCCAGTTCATCGATATAATGTAGGCATGTATTCTGTAAATAGTCATACATGCTTTATTAAAAGAGCTTGCATGACATCTTTTGTCCTACCCTCCCGTGGTAGCGGGGTCCATATTGGAAACTAAGGGATATTAAGGCCTCCTTTTAATAGAGAACCGGAACAAAGCATTAACACATAGTGAATACATGAACTCCTCAAACTACGGTCATCACCGGGAGTGGGCCCGGTTGTTGTCACTCCGGGGTTGCCGGATCATAACCGTAGTAGGTGACTATAACTTGCAAGATTGTATCTAAAACATGGATATCATGATGAATTCATAAACGGTTCGGATCTGAAATCATGGCACCCAGGCCCAAAGTGACAAGCATTAAGCATGGCAAAGTCATAGCAACATCAATCTAAGAACATAGTGGATAATAGGGATCAGGCCCTAACCAAACTAACTCGATTACATGATGAATCTCATCCAACTCCTCACCGACCAGCGAGCCTACGAAGGAATTACTCACTCCCGGTGGGGAGCATCATGGAATTGGCGATGGAGATTGTTTGGTGATGACGAAGAACGAAGATCCCCCTCTCCGGAGCCCCAAACGGACTCCAGATCTTCCCTCTCAAGGAAGAACAGGGTTTGGCGGCAGCTTTGTCTCGTGGATCGCGATAATTCTTTCTCTTTGATTTTTTTCTAGAAATATGTGAATTTATAGTCTTAGGGGGGTCGTCAGCGGGGCCATCAGGTGGGTACAACCCACCCGGGCGCACCAGGAGAGGGGAGCGTTCCCTGGTGGGTTGTGCCCACCCAGGTGCCCCTCTCCGGCAGGTCTTGACTCCAGAAATTCTCTTTATTGGTATAAAAAATCCTCAAAAATTTTTGTTCCATTCCGAGAACTTTTATTTCTGCACAAAAACAACACCATGGTAGTTCTACTAAAAACATCGACAGGCCGGGGTTAGTTTCATTCAAATCATGCAAATTAGAGTCCAAAAAAGAGGAAAAGTGTGAGAAAAAGTAGATACATTGGAGATGTATCAACTCCCCAAGCTTAGACCTTTGCTTGTCCTCAAGCAAGTCAGTTGATAAACTGAAAGTGAGAAAGAAAAACTTTTACAAACTCTTTTGCTCTTGTTTGCATAAATAAGCTTAAACAACACCCAGGTTTTCAGCCAGCATTATAACTAACCATGTTGACAATAACTCCTAAAGATTATAATGATTCTTATCAATGACATAATCAGCTAGCGAGCAATAATAATAAGATATCTCAAACAGCAACACGTTGTCAAAACAACCATGATATAATATGACAATAATGGTATCTTGCTAGCCCTTTCTGAGACCGCAAAACATAAATGCAGAGCACCTCCGAAGTTCAAGGAACAACTAAATATTGTAATTCATGGTAGAAAAGATCCAGTCATGATGCACCCAACATCATCTATACACAATGCATAAATCATGACCGCTGTGCTCTACTCAGTTTTTGGCGCTTGTTTATAGAAGGTGATGATACAACATAAAAGTAAATAGATAGTCCCTTCGCAGAGGGAAGCAGTGATTTGCAAAGGTGCCATAGCTCAATTTTTAAAACAGAGATAAATGATATTTTGAGACATGCACCCTTCTCAATCACTTCACGACCATCAGTTATCAACATCTTCCATGCTAAGAACACGAGTGGCGGTCCCCAAGCGGAAAGTAAAGGTTTTGACTCCATTGGGAGTTTTTGTTTGATTATGTAAGAGATGAACTCTTTTTCGTATTTTGCAGTTTGGGACTGGGAACCCCTATTACCGCCCATTTCCTCATGCGATGGCGAGTGAATAAACACTCGACCTGAGGATAGCATACTTAGCACGGAAGATATCGACCACCTCCTGCCGTTCCATGAACGATCCAGGCACACAAAATGGATAATTTTTTTAGAAGTTTTTAGAGGTGGCACAGGCAAATTTACTTAGGACGGCAGGGTAATACCGTATATAGGTAGGTATGGTGGACTCATCTGGAATAACTTTGGGTTCAAGGTTTTTGATGTACAAGCAGAGTTCCCACTTAGTACAGGCAAAGGCTAGCAATTTAAGACTGGGAAGCGGCCATCTAGAGAGCAACAACAATCATGACCAGGCAATATGCATAAGTAACATTGGACACTAGCATGAGTAGGATATGAACACCATGAACATAAACATTATAGAGACTATGTTGGTTTTGATTCAACTACATGCATGAACATGTACCAAGTCAAGCCACTCGAACATTCAGAGGAGGATACCATATCATCATACTACATCACAATCATTTTAACGCTATGTTGATATCCAAGATAAATCATTATCCACTCCGAGCTACTTATGCATGGCATGAGAAACTATAATCTCTAATTGTCATTACAAACGTGTTTAATCATAACGGGCTGAATCATGGGCACTAGGTTAAACATATTTACACAGACAAGAAAAGTCGAGTTCATACCAGTGTCTCTTTGCCATGGCCAGCTCATCGAATATCGTCATTATTGCCTTTCACTTGCACGACCGATTGATATGAAAATAATAATAGTGCAAGAGTGGCATGGACTAAGCTGGAATCTGCAAACATTTTATTCAATAGGAGAAGACAAGGTAAAATGGGCTCTTATTAGTTCAACAGTTATTCATATGAGAGCCACTCAACATTTTCATCGTGGTCTTCTCCTCGGTACAACTCGAATAAAAGAAAAGAAATTCAGAGAAACACACTGAAATATTTTTGTAGTTTTTGGTTCTCTTTAGCAAGCAAACAAAAACGAGAAAAACTATTTACACAGGAAAGCTCCCAACAAGCAAAAGAAGAACAAGGAAATCTTTTTGGATTTTCTTTTTAGAGCTACTACTAAGCATGCATAGAAAGTAAATTACTACAGCTAATTTTTTGGTTTTTCTAAAGTTTTTTCAAACACACAAGAAGAAAGCAAGAAAAATAAATCTAAGCATGGATGACACAATGAAAAAGTGTGAACACCGACAGATAGAATGATATGTGAACATGAATATAGTGTCGGTGAGAAACACGTACTCCCCCAAGCTTAGGCTTTTGGCCTAAGTTGGTAGTGAATCAGTAGCCTGGAGGGTAGTAGTCGGTGTGGTAGCTCAAGGAGGCTTTTGGGGTGGAGGCCTCAGCACGCCGCGCCGCTAACACTGTTGCGTTGTGAGCTCGGGCCTCGCTCTCAAGAACAAAATATCTTTCCTTTCTGTGATAATCAATGAGAGCAGGCACATGCAAATATGTGTCCACAACATGTGATTGGTTAAACAACAAATTATAAGTGAAGTTATCAGCCCTTCTCGAGACAATCTTATGCTCTTTTAGAGCATCAAAATCTAAATATCGAGTGGGTAGGATAGGATCAAAGGCCAAAGATGAAACACCCAGTCCTCGTGCTAAACGTGTGGCATAAATTCCACTATAGAACCAACCACTTTTGGCGTTATGCTGAAGTCTACATGCAACAATCGCTCCAAGGTTATAATTCCTTTCACTAGTGAGAGTGGTGTGAATGAGGCTCAAGTCCTGCGAACAAAGTATGCTATAGTCTTGCTTGCCTACTATGCATTTCCTGTTAATAATGCAAGGTACTGAATTGCGGGAAAGTGAATGATCTTTATTCTTCCTTGCCTTACTCCCCTATTTTCACCATAACAAAGGCTAGTCAAGAAGGTCTCATACTCAGCATTTGCTGTCTCATCAAGCGAACCCCAAAATGGAAGTTTGCAATGGTAAGCAAAATTTTCTAGTGTAATAGTAAATGGTTCATCATAAAGCATAAACGACACCGTAGACTCACGTGGGAAATATTTAAATCCTTTGACAAATGATTCAGTGAGAATATGGTGTTGTTCACACTTATTTGAGAGGTAGGGACCGAGACCGGCATTATGAACTGATACGTCTCCAACGTATCTATAATTTTTGATTGCTCCATGCTATATTATCTACTGTTTTGGACTATATTGGGCTTTATTTTCCACTTTTATATTATTTTTGGGACTAACCTATTAACCGGAGGCCCAGCCTAGAATTGCTGATTTTTTCCTATTTCAGTGTTTCGGATAAACGGAATATCAAACGGAGTCCAAACGGAATAAAATCTTCGAGAACGTGATTTTCTCACCGAACGTGATCCAGGAGACTTGGACCCTGCTCCAAGGAACAAAAGAGGCGGTCACGAGGGTGGGGGCACGCCCCCTGCCTCGTGGGCCCCTCGTTGCTCCTCCGGCGTACTTCTTCCTCCTATATATACACACGTACCCCCAAAGGATCAGAACAGGAGCCAAAAACCTAATTCCACCGCCGCAACTTTCTGTATCCACGAGATCCCATCTTGGGGCCTGTCCCGGAGCTCCGCCGGAAGAGGGCCGTCATCATGGAGGGCTTCTACATCATCCTAGCCCCTCTGATGAAGTGTGAGTAGTTTACCTCAGACCTTCGGGTCCATAGTTAGTAGCTAGTTGGATTCTTCTCTCTCTTTGAATCTTAATACAAAGTTCTCCCCCTCTCTTGTGGAGACCTATTCGATGTAATCTTCTTTTTGTGGTGTGTTTGTTGAGACCGATGAATTGTGGGTTTATGATCAAGTCTATCTATGAATAATATTTGAATCTTCTCTGAATTCTTTTATGTATGATTGGTTATCTTTGCAAGTCTCTTCGAATTATCCGTTTGGTTTGGCCAACTAGATTGGTAGTTCTTGCCATGGGAGAAGTGCTTAGCTTTGGGTTCGATCTTGTGGTGTCCTTACCCAGTGACAGAAGGGGCAGCAAGGCATGTATTGTATCGTTGCCATCGAGGATAACAAGATGGGGTTTATTTCATATTGCATGAATTTATCTCTCTACATCATGTCATCTTGCTTAAGGCGTTACTCTGTTTTTAACTTAATACTCTAGATGCATGTTGGATAGCGGTCGATGAGTGGAGTAATAGTAGTAGATGCAGAATCGTTTCGATCTACTTGTCACGGACGTGATGCCTATATACATGATCATGCCTAGATATTCTCATAACTATACTCAATTCTGTCAATTGCTCAACAGTAATTTGTTCACCCACCGTAGAATACTTATGCTCTTGAGAGAAGCCACTAGTGAAACCTATGGCCCTCGGGTCTATTCTCATCATATCAATCTCCATCACTTTAATCTTGCTTTGCTTTTTTACTTTGCCTTTACTTTTTGCTTTGCATCTTTATACCAAAAATACCAAAAATATTATATCTATCAGATCTCACTCTCGTAAGTGACCGTGAAGGGCTTGACAACCCCTAATCGCGTTGGTTGCGAGTAGCTATCGTTTTGTGCAGGTACGAGGGACTTGAGCGTGGGATCCTACTGGATTGATACCTTGTGAGGGAGTCCTGGATTAGGGGGTGTTCGGATAGCCGAACTATACCTTCAGCTGGACTTCTGGACTATGAAGATACAAGATTGAAGACTCTGTCCCGTGTCCGGTAGGGACTTTCCTTGGCGTGGAAGGCAAGCTTGGCGATACGGATGTTCGGATCTCCTACCATTGTAACCGAATCTATGTAACCCTAACCCTCTCCGGTGTCTATATAAATCGGAGGGTTTTAGTCCGTAGGAAAAGATACACATCAACAATCATACCATAGGCTAGCTTCTAGGGTTTAGCCTCTCTGATCTCGTGGTAGATCTACTCTTGTACTACCCATATCATCAATATTAATTAGGCAGGACGTAGGGTTTTACCTCCATCGAGAGGGCCCGAACCTGGGTAAAACTTCGTGTCCCTTGCCTCTTGTTACCATCT
The DNA here is from genome assembly GCF_003073215.2 of Triticum urartu. Taxonomy (NCBI): domain Eukaryota; kingdom Viridiplantae; phylum Streptophyta; class Magnoliopsida; order Poales; family Poaceae; genus Triticum; species Triticum urartu. The sequence goes on from NC_053025.1 coordinate 500,113,437, forward strand.
GGCCTAGACGCATAGTTCGGGACCCCCTACCCGAGATCCACCGGTTTTGACACCGACATTGGTGCTTTCATTGAGAGTTCCTCTGTGCCGTCGCCGTCAGGCCCGATGGCTCCTACGATCATCAATGGTGATGCAGTCCAGGGTGAGACCTTCGTCCCCGGGCAGATCTTCGTCTTTTGCGGCTTCGCACTGCGGGCCAATTCAATTGGCCATCTAGAGCAGAACAAAAGCTACGCCCCTGGCCGTCAGGTCAGATTCGGAAATCTAAACTACACGGCGGACATCCGCGGGGACTTGATCTTCGGCAGATTCGAACCACCACCGAGCGCGCCGCATTGTCACGACGAGCATGATCTAGCTCTGCTGCCGAACAGTGCCGTGGAGGACTCACCCGCATCGGCTCCGACCCTTAGTTCGGAGCCAACCGCGCCGATCGAGGATGGGCGGTTGGACGCCACCTCGGGGGCTGTGATCCCAATGGCGGTTGAGCCGAACACCAGCCCCGTACTCTGCGAGACTCGTGACTCCACGGAGCCGGATTCTTCTCCGGACTCCGAACCCTCCGCACCCCTGCCGATCGAATCCGATTGGGCACCGATCATGGAGTTCACGGTCGCGGACGTCTTTCAGCACTCGCCTTTCAGTGATATCCTGAAAACACTGATGTCTCTCTCTTTATCAGGAGATCCCTGGCCAGACTACGGTCAGCAAGGTTGGGGTACAAACGATGAAGAAATTCAAAACCCACCCACCACCCACTTTGTATCCACTGTCGACGACTTAACCGACATGCTCGACTTCAACTCCGAAGACATCGACGGTATGGACGCCAATGAAGGAGATGATGAAGAACCAGCGCCTACTAGGCCCTGGAAAGCCACCTCGTCATATGACATATACATGGTGGACACCCCAAAAGAGGGAGAGGGCGATGGAACAGCGGAGGATGACCCCTCCAAGAAACAGCCCAAGCGCCGGCGTCAGCAGCGCCGCTCAAAATCCTGCCAACACAAAAACAGTGATTCCAGCACGGGAGATAATAATACTCCGGAGAGTGCCGAAGAAAACCCCCTCCAGCAAGGTTTAGCACAGGAGGATGGAGAAACCAGCCCTCATGAGAGAGCGGCAGACAGAGAGGTTGAGGACGATAATTATATGCCTCCCTCCGAAGACGAGGCAAGCCTCGACGACGACGAATTCGTCGTGCTAGAGGATCCCGTTGAGCAAAAGCGTTTCCAACGCAGGCTTATGGCCACGGCAAGAAGCCTCAAGAAAAAACAGCAACAACTCCGAGCTGATCAAGATTTGCTGGTTGACAGATGGACCGAAGTCCTTGCAGCCGAAGAGCATAAACTCGAACGCCCCTCCAAGAGTTACCCAAAGCGCAGGTTGCTACCCCAATTAGAGGAGGAAGCACTTGATGCGGCCGAACGGCCACCTCGTGGCCGTGACAGAGAGGCCTCCCGGCCCTCCACTCAAGCCGCACCCCATACCAAGGCACGAGAATATGCGCCGGACTTACGAGACATGTTGGAGGACAAGGCAAGGCAAACACGATCGATCTACGGATCGCGTGGGCACCTCATGGCTCAAGACGGTAACCGTCACGCCGGCCACAAATTCGGCAGGGCCGAACACAGTAGACAAAACTCATTGGAGCTACGTCCTGATATCGCCTAGTACAGAGGCACCGCACACCCACTGTGCTTTACAGACGAAATAATGGATCATCAAATCCCCAAGGGTTTCAAACCCGTAAACATCGAATCATACGATGGCACACCAGACCCTGCGGTATGGATCGAGGATTATCTCCTTCATATCCACATGGCCCGCGGCGACGATTTTCACGCCATCAAATACCTTCCACTCAAGCTTAAAGGACCAGCTCGGCATTGGCTCAACAGCTTGCCAACAGGATCAATCAGTTGTTGGGAGGACCTGGAAGCCGCATTCCTCGACAATTTCCAAGGCACTTATGTGTGACCCCCAGACGCCGATGACCTAAGTCACGTAATTCAACAGCCAGAGGAATCGGCCAGGCAATTCTGGACACGGTTCCTAACAAAGAAAAATTAAATAGTCGACTGTCCAGACGCTGAGGCCCTAGCAACCTTCAAGCACAATATCCGTGACGAGTGGTTGGCCCGGCACCTTGGACATGAAAAGCCGAAATCTATGGCAGCACTCATGACACTCATGACCCGCTTTTGCGTGGGAGAAGACAGTTGGCTTGCTCGTAGCAACAATATGACCAAGAACCCTGGTAGTTCGGACACCAGGGACATTAGTGGCAGGTCGCGTCGCAACAAGCAGAAGCGCCGCATTAACGGCGACAATGCTGAGGATACGGTAGTTAATGCCGGATTCAGAGGCTCTAAATCTGGTCAGCGGAAAAAGCCATTCAAAAGGAATCCTAGGGGCCTGTCCAGCTTGGACCGAATACTCGACCGCTTGTGCCAAATACATGGCACCCCCGAAAAGCCGGCCAATCACACCAACAGGGATTGTTGGGTGTTCAAGCAGGCAGGCAAGTTAAGCGCCGACAATAAAGACAAGGGGCTGCATAGCGATGACGACGAGGAGCCCCGGCCGCCGAACAACAACGGACAGAAGGGTTTCCCCCACAAGTGCGGACGGTGAACATGATATACGCCACCCACGTCCCAAAAAGGGAGCGGAAGCTCGCATTAAGGGATGTATACGTGGTAGAGCCAGTCGCCCCAAAGTTCAACCCATGGTCCTCCTGCCCGATCACCTTTGATCGAAGAGACCATCCCACTAGCATCCGTCATGGCGCATTTGCCGCATTGGTTCTAGACCCAATTATTGATGGATTTCATCTCACTAGAGTCCTCATGGACGGCGGCAGCAGCCTGAACCTGCTTTACCAGGACACAGTGCGAAAAAGGGGCATCGATCCCTCGAGGATTAAGCCCACCAAAACGACCTTTAAAGGCGTAATGCCAGGTGTAGAGGCCAACTGTACAGGCTCAGTCACACTTGAAGTGGTCTTCGGATCCCCGGATAATTTCCGAAGCGAGGAATTGGTCTTCGACATAGTCCCATTCTGCAGTGGCTATCATGCACTACTCGGACGAACCGCATTCGCCAAATTCAATGCGGTACCGCACTACGCATACCTTAAGCTCAAGATTCCAGGCCCTCCTGGAGTAATTACGGTCAATGGAAACACCGAACGCTCCCTCCGAACGGAGGAGCACACGGCGGCCCTTGTAGCGGAAGTACAAAAGAGCCTCTCCAGGCAGTTCCCCAGTCCGGCCATTAAACATCTGAACACCGTCAAGCACGCCCGGAGTAACCTACAACAAGACCGCCTGGCATGTTCCGAGCAGGCGTAGCAATGCGGTCCTAACCCCAACCCTAGCAAAAAGGCGATGTGGTACTTTGCGTACATAATTACGCTCTAGAAATACCATGGGCATAGGGGAGGGGCACCATCACGGCACGCCCAAAACACGGCTTAAACCGCACCAGGGGCTGCCGATTTTTTTACTTTTCTCTTACTTCCAGGACACTACTCTTCGGAAGGCCTATTCGGCAGTTCAATTGCCGCACAAACTATGCAAGAACCAGGGAAGCAGACAAGCCATGCCGCATTACGGAAATCCCAGGTGGTCTCTATCACGAGCAGTATACCTGTTTCGCATACTATTCCGCAGCTTGCCCCTGGAGCAGACATGTTAAATAGTCCAACTTTTCGTTTATCGCATTACTTGTATCGTTCTGCTTTGATCGCGGCTATTTTTAATAAACAATGCATAGCTTTTGTCTATTTTTGCACTATCTTTTTATAAATAAATGTTCCTTAATGACATGTTGCACCCGTACAACTTGGTACGGTCAAAATACGCCAGGGGCTTTTAGCACCCCTCAATATGGTGTGAGAAGTCCGAACACTTTCACAAGTGCGGCACCCCGAACTTATAGCATTATATGCATCGGCTCCGAATCATGTCTTGGGTCAATAGTTGGGTTTTCCCGGCTCCTATGTTTTGGTGCCTTACGTTCCGCTATATCGGCTAAGGTGGCACTAGGAGAACCACTGCGATTGTGCCCCAGTTGAGCTGGGCCGAGCACCTCAGTGGAGAAAGCTAAAACTGACTGTCATGATGAAGCGAGAGCTGGTCGCTGTTCGAGAGGTTTTTTCGAGTCCCTAAAGACTTATGCCGCTTAGGGCGACGAGTCGGCTCTGTCCGGCCAAGGCGTGGATAGCACCCCGAACTCGGTCTTCCGAATACTAGGGGCTTCGCTGAAATTTAAAATTATAGAATTGTATGGCTAAGTGAGAGTGTTCACGCATTATAGTCCGATTGCCTCGTTCGTCGGGCTGAGCGCCTCCCTCGAAGACCCAAACATGGGAAAAAGAGCGCCCAGATTTATCCCCGAACACCCCAGCACTAGTGGCAAGGGGGCAGAAGCCGACGACTCACCATCTCTCAGTATTGATAAACAGCCGCACAGAAGGTAATATTTTAAATTCAAGCAGCATTGCTCAGCGCATATGAACAAGTTTTCAGCGCACAGGACAAAAACGAGCGAGTTTTACTCAAAAAATACATCCCTAGTACATTCATCCGCCACAAGGCGGGCACCCTTCAGAACATCCTTATAGTAATTTTCGGGCTTGCGATGCTCTTTCCCCGCTGGTGGCCCATCCTTCACAAGCTTCTCCGCATCCAGCCTGCCCCAGTGCACCTTAGCACGGGCAAAGGCCCTACGGGCACCTTCAATACAGACGGAGCGCTTGATGACTTCGAGCCTTGGACAGGCCTCCACCAGCCGCCGCACCAGCCCGAAATAGCTCCTAGGCAGAGCCTCTCTAGGCCACAGCCGAACTAGGAGGCCCTTCATGGCCTGTTCGGCCGCCTTGTGAAGATCGACCAGTTGCTTCAGCTGGTCGCTCAGGGGCACGGGGTGTCCGGCCTCAGCATACTGAGACCAGAACACCTTCTCCGTCGAGATGCCCTCCTCAGCTCGATAGAATGCGGCGGCATCGGATACACTCCGGGGAAGATCTGCAAATGCCCCTAGAGAGCTCCGAATTCGGGTAAGTATCAAGTAACTCACGTTTATGTGTTTACTTTGCATGAAGAATGCCTTACCCGCCGCTATTTTCTTCACCTCATCTAACTCCTGGAGGTTCTTCTGGGATTCGGCCTTGGCAGACTTGGCATTTTCAATAGCCGCCACGAGCTCGGACGCTCGCGTTTTCGAGTCAAGCTCCAAACTCTCATGTTTCTTCATGAGAACCTGGAGCTCTTGCCGCACCTTGCCAACCTCGGCCTCATACCTCTTCCGCTCGGTGCGCTCCGCGGCCGCACTCTTCTCGGCCTCGAGCAGCGCTTGCTTAAGGGTCGCCACCTCAGATGTGGCCCCTACAATAGCCATGTTAATCCTGTCATTTCTTGCAATTGCACCTTTTATATATATATATTCAACCAAGGTATTTCTTACCTTCCTTCTCCTCGAGCTGCTTCTTGGCACGCCCGAGCTCTTGCTCGGACTTCTCGAGGCTCTGCTTCAGTGTGTCCACTTCCGCAGTGAGTACGACGGATGCCAGCAGAGAATCCTGCACACGCATATTGACTCCTTTTGTTAGACTCCTGCGAATTTTTTGATCCTCTATTCGGCTTTTCTTCCCGAACGCCCAACAGAGCATCAGGGGCTACTGTCTATGCGGTAATATTACTTACACATTATTTACTTACCTCAAAGCCTGTCAAAAGGCTAGTACAAGCTTCAGTCAGTCCGCTCTTGGCTGACTGAACCTTTTGGACCACCGCACTCATAATAGCGCAGTGCTCCTTGTCGATGGAGGCGCCTTGGAGCGCCTCCAACATATTGTCCGGCGCCTCCGGGTGGACGGGGGTCGCCGGCATGGTGGACTTGCTCCTCTTGGAAGGAGGTCCCCCGCCGGACTCCAAGACCCTTGAAGGTTCCGGAGCGGTGTCCGGCCTAGAGCCCTGGGGGGTTTCATCCCCTTTACTCCTGGAGTCCGGGAGGTCGCCTTGCGGCGCCTCCGGGACCATCTCCTCCCTGCTTGGAACCTGTTGGGACAACGCCTCGGTGTCGTCCATAGGGCGGGGGGAGGAAGCCGTCGGAAGCGAGTTCACATCCGATGAGTCCAGTGAGCCGCTCGACGACGCGTCGAGCCGGTCTTTGGGTGGGCTGCATAAGCATATTCGACATAAGGGAAAGTTGTGCAATAAACGAATACTATGAATTACTCCGGTATCCGGATACTTACGATTTTGCCAGGGGCTTGGCCCTAGGCTGCCACTCCTCTCCACCGTCGTCGGCGTCGTTGGAGTAGTCCGGGGGAAGGGTTTTCTCCTTCTTGGACCCTTCGGGCTCCTCAGAGAGGGCGGCCTTCCTTTTCTTCTCTTCTCCCGCTGGAGGAGGAGAGGTCTCTTCTTCTTCCTCCTCGTCTTCATGAGAGGAAGGCGCTTCGGGACCGTCGGATGATGAATCCGACACCTCCTGGCGCCGGGCACTCTTTCGAGTCCCCATGGCCGTTTTCGTGGCCTCCTTCTCCGGCACCACATAGGGCGCCAGAACCAGCAGCTTCGCCAAGCGAGCGTCCGCTGGGCCTTCGGGCAAAGGAGCTGGACAGTTGATCTGTCCGGACATCACCTCCCAATCCTGTCAAAGATAAGGGAGCTTAGATCCCACATAGAGTCAAACTATGAAAAACTGATACCCTGTAAAAGGACGAAAACAGCTTACCGCATGAGCGTGATGCTGAATACTGAATCCGCTATCCTCGGTAGTGGATGCGGGAGCCTCGGAGCCTTTGAAAAGCATCCTCCAGGCATCTTCGTATGTCGTGTCGAAGAGCCTGTTTAGAGTTCGATGCTGCGCCGGGTCGAACTCCCGCAGGTTGAAGGCCCGTCGTTGACATGGGAGGATCAGGCGGATGAGCATAACCTAGACTACGTTGACAAGCTTGAGCTTCTTGTCCACCAGGGTTTGGATGCATGTTTGGAGTCCGGTCAGCTCTCCTTTTTTACCCCAAGACAGGCCTGTCTCCTTCCAGGAGGTGAGCCGTGTAGGGGGGCCGGATCGAAACTCAGGGGGTGCGACCCATTCGGCGTCGCGCGGCTCGGTGACATAAAACCACCATGATTGCCACCCCTTTAGGGTCTCCACAAAGGATCCCTCAAGCCACAGGACGTTGGCCATCTTGCCAACCATGGCACCGCCACACTCCGCCTGGCTGCCACGCACCACCTTTGGCTTGACGTTGAAAGTCTTAAGCCATAGGCCGAAATGGGGGCGGATGCGGAGGAATGCCTCGCACACAACGATAAACGCCGAGATGTTGAGGACGAAGTTCGGGGCCAGGTCGTGGAAATCCAGGCCGTAGTAGAACATGAGCCCCCAGAAAAATGGATGCAGATGGAAGCCCAGTCCGTAGAGGAAATGGGGGAGGAATACCACCCTCTCATGGGGCCTAGGAGTGGGGGTGAGCTGCCCCTTTTCGGGTAGCCGGTGCGCGATGTCGCTAGCCAGATATCCGGCCTTCCTCAGCTTTTTGATGTGTCCCTCCGTGATGGAGGAGACCATCCACTTGCGTCCCGCTTCGGACATGACTGGATAAGGTTGAGGTGGTAGTGCGGACTTGGGCGCTGGAGCTCGAGTGCGCAAGAATGGATAGGCGAAGGAGGAAGAAGGCGTGGGTGAAAAGGTGGATCCTTATCCCCTTATATGGGTGGACGCAACTACATGTCCCCACCAGCCTGGTAAAACTCGCTTATCTCCAAGCGCCGCAATCAAAGGCGCGGTTGGGTTACCCACGCCCGTATTGATGAGAATCCCGGAATAAGGGGACACGATCTCTGCTTTGACAAGACGTGCCAAGGAAACCGCCACGCATGACGCGCTGAGGTGGGATAATGAAACGACTCGGATAAAAGCTTGGCCGTGGTGTGTCGCACTACGGAATACGTCAGCAGATTAGATTTGTGTAAATATTATTCTCTCTATGGAAATATGTGGAAAACTTATTTTGCAGAGCCGGACACTATCTTTGTGTTTAAAATCTTCTATAAAGTACTTGGAGGAGGAACCCGCCTTGCAATGCCGAAGACAATCTGCGCGCCGGACTCATCGTCATTGAAGCCTGGTTCAGGGGCTACTGAGGGAGTCCTGGATTAGGGGGTGTTCGGATAGCCGAACTATACCTTTAGCTGGACTTTTGGTCTATGAAGATACAAGATTGAAGACTCTGTCCCGTGTCCGGAAGGGACTTTCCTTGGCGTGGAAGGCAAGCTTGGCGATACGGATGTTCAGATCTCCTACCATTGTAACCGACTCTATGTAACCCTAACCCTCTCCGGTGTCTATATAAACCGGGGGGTTTTAGTCCGTAGGAAAAGATACACATCAACAATCATACCATAGGCTAGCTTCTAGGGTTTAGCCTCTCTGATCTCGTGGTAGATCTACTCTTGTACTACCCATATCATCAATATTAATCAAGCAGGACGTAGGGTTTTACCTCCATCAAGAGGGCCGAACCTGGGTAAAACTTTGTGTCCCTTGCCTCCTGTTACCATCCGGCCTAGATGCACAGTTCGGGACCCCCTACCTGAGATCCGCCGGTTTTGACACCGACACCTTGGTTCTCAAAAACTGAGGGAAATACTTACGCTACTCTGCTGCATCATCCCTTCCTCTTCGGGGAAAACCAACGCAAGCTCAAGACGTAGCAAGAAGGATTTCTGGCGCCGTTGCCGGGGAGTCTACGCAAAAAGTCAACATACCAAGTACCTATCACAATCCCTATCTCTCGCATTACATTATTTGCCATTTCCCTCTCATTTTCCTCTCCCCCCAATTCACCCTTGCCGTTTTATTTGCCCTCTCTCTCTCTATCCTCCCTCTCTATTTGCCTCTTTTTACCCGTTTGCTTTTGTTTGCTCGTGTGTTAGATTGCTTGCTTGTCGCGATGGCTCAAGATACTACCAAATTGTGTGACTTCACCAATACCAATAATAATGATTTCCTTAGCACTCCGATTGCTCCTCTTACCGATGCTGAATCTTGTGAAATTAATACTGCTTTGTTGAATCTTGTTATGAAAGATCAATTCACCGGACTTCCTAGTGAAGATGCCGCTACTCATCTGAATAGCTTCGTTGATTTATGTGATATGCAAAAGAAAAAAGATGTCAATAATGATGTCGTTAAATTGAAGCTATTTCCTTTTTCGCTTAGAGATCGTGCTAAAGCTTGGTTTTCGTCTTTGCCTAAGAATAGTATGATTCATGGAACAAGTGCAAAGATGCTTTTATCTCTAAGTTTTTCCTCCCGCTAAGATCATCTCTCTTAGAAACGATATTATGAACTTTAAACAACTTGATCATGAACATGTTGCACAAGCTTGGGAGAGAATGAAATTAATGATACATAATTGCCCTACTCATGGTTTGAATTTGTGGATGATCATACAAAATTTTTATGCCGGATTGAATTTTGCTTCTAGAAATCTTTTAGATTCGGCCGCGGGAGGCACTTTCATGGAAATCACTTTAGGATATGCTACTAAACTCCTAGATAATATTATGGTTAATTATTCTCAACGGCATACTGAAAGATCTTCTAATAAAAAAGTGCATGCGATAGAAGAAATTAATGTGTTGAGTGGAAAGATGGATGAACTTATGAAATTATATGCTACTAAGAGTGTTTCTTCTGATCCTAATGATATGCCTTTGTCTACTTTGATTGAGAACAACAATGAATCTATGGATGTGAATTTTGTTGGTAGGAATAATTTTGGTACCAACGCTTATAGAGGGAATTTTAATCCTAGGCCATATCCTAGTAATCCTTCTAATAATTATGGGAATTCCTACAACAACTCTTATGGAAATTATAATAAGATGCCCTCTGAATTTGAGAATAGTCTTAAAGAGTTTATGAATTCACAAAAGAATTTTAATGCTTTGCTTGAGGAGAAATTGCTGAAAGTTGATGATTTGGCTAGAAACGTTGATAGAATTTCTCTCGAGGTTGATTCTTTAAAGCTTAGATCTATTCCTCCTAAGCATGATATGAATGAGTCTCTCAAAGCCATGAGAATTTCCATTGATGAGTGCAAGGAAAGAACCGCTAGGATGCGTGCCTCCAAAGATGCCTTTATTAAAACGTGTTCTTCCAATACCTATGAAAATCAAGATGAAGATCTAAAAGTTATTGATGTGTCTCCTATTAAATCTTTATTTTGCAATATGAATCTTGATGAAACTTAATATGATCTTCCTTCACCTAGAAGGCGTTCTAAAAATTCGGAGTATTTAGATCTTAATGATGAAATTGATGAAAGTGGGATTGAAAGAAATAAAAATCTAGATGTTGCTAAACCCACTATATTGGATTTCAAGGAATTTAATTATGAAAGTTGCTCTTTAATTGATTGTATTTCCTTTTTGCAATCCGTGCTAAATTCTCCACATGCTTATAGTCAAAATAAAGCCTTCACCGAACATATTGTTGATGCCTTGATGCAATCTTATGAAGAAAAACTTGAGTTGAAAGTTTCTATCCCTAGAAAACTCTATGATGAGTGGGAACCAACTATTAAAATTAAAATTAAAGATCATGAGTTTTTATGCTTTGTGTGATTTGGGTGCTAGTGTCTCTACTATTCCCAAGACTTTGTGTGATTTGCTAGATTTCCGTAATTTTGATGATTGCGCCCTAAACTTGCATCTTACGGATTCCACTATTAAGAAACCTATGGGAAGGATTAATGATGTTCTTATTGTTGCAAATAGGAATTATGTGCCCGTAGATTTCATTGTTCTTGATATAGATTGCAATCCTTCTTGCCCTATTATTCTTGGTAGACCTTTCCTTAGAATGGTTGGTGCAATTATTGATATGAAGGAAGGGAATATGAGATTTCAATTTCCATTAAAAAAGGGCATGGAACACTTTCCAAGAAAGAAAATAAAATTACCATATGAAACTATCATGAGAGCCACTTATGGATTGCCTACCAAAGATGGCAATACCTAGATCTATCCTCGCTTTTATGCCTAGCTAGAGGCGTTAAACGATAGCACTTGTTGGGAGGCAACCGAATTTTATTTTTATTCCTTGCCTTTTTCTCCTGTTTATTAATAAATAAATTATTTAGACTCTGTTTTGGTTGTGTTTTTTGTGTTTACTTAGTGTTTGTGCCAAGTAGAACCGTCGGGAAGACTTGGGGAAAGTCTTGTTGAACTTGCTGTAAAAAACAGAAACTTTAGCGCTCACGAGAACTGGTGTCATTTTTATTTGAAGAGTTATATTTAGTTAATTATTTTTTCAGATGATTAATAGATTAATTCCTCACGTCCAGAAATTTATTTTAGAATTTTTGGGGTTCCAGATCTTGCGCTATCTACAGATTACTACAGACTGTTCTGTTTTTGTCAGATTCTATTTTTCGTGTGTTGTTTGCTTATTTTGATGAATCTATGGTTAGTAAAATAGTTTATAATCCATAGATAAGTTGGAATACAGTAGGTTTAACACCAATATAAATAAATAATAAGTTCATTACAGTACCTTGAAGTGGTCTTTTGTTTTCTTTCGCTAACGGAGCTCACGAGTTTTCTATTTTGAGTTTTGTGTTGTGAAGTTTTCAAGTTTTGGGTGAATTCTTTTGATGGATCATGGAATAAGGAGTGGCAAGAGACTAAGCTTGGGGATGCCCATGGCACCCCCAAGATAATCCAAGGAGACCAAAAAGTCAAAGCTTTGGGATGCCCCGGAAGGCATCCCCTCTTTCGTCCACTTCCATCGGTAATTTACTTGGAGCTATATTTTTATTCACCAACATGATATGTGTTTTGCTTGGAGCGTCTTGTATTATTTGTGTCTTTGTGTCTTAGTATACCACAATCATGCTTGCTGTACACACCTTTTGAGAGAGCCATGCATGAATTAAAATTTGATAGAATACTCTATGTGCTTCACTTATATATTTTTGAGCTAAGTAGTTTTGCTCTATGTGCTTCACTTATATCTTTTGAGCTAAGTAATTTTGCTCTATGTGCTTCACTTATATCTTTTGAGCGTTATAATTTTGCTCTGTGTGCTTCACTTAGATCTTTTAGAGCACGGTGGTGGATTTGTTTTAAAGAAACTATTGATCTCTCATGCTTCACTTAAATTATTTTGAGAGTCTCTTAATAGCATGGTAATTTGCTTAATAATAATATGCTTGGTATTCAAGATTTGTGAAACTTTCTTTTGAGTGTGTTGAATACTAAGAAAAGATTGAAGCGTGATAATTGTTTTGAGATATGGAGGTGATAATATTAAAGTCATGCTAGTTGAGTAGTTGTGAATTTAAAGAATACTTGTGTTAAGGTTTGTGATTCCTGTAGCATGCACGTATGGTGAACCGTTATGTAACGAAGTCGGAGCATGATTTATTTATTGATTGTCTTACTTATGAGTGGTGGTCGGGGACGAGCGATGGTCTTTTCCTACCAATCTATCCCCCTAGGAGCATGCGCGTAATACTTTGCTTTGATAACTTTTAGATTTTTGCAATAAGTATATGAGTTCTTTATGACTAATGTTGAGTCCATGGATTATACGCACTCTCACCCTTCCACCTTTGCTAGCCTCTCTAATACCGCGCACCTTTCGCCAGTATCATACACCTACCATATACCTTCCTCAAAACGGCCACCATACCTACCTATTATGGCATTTCCATAGCCATTCCAAGATATATTACCATGCAACTTTCCACCATCTAGTTCATCATGACACATTCATCATTGTCATATTGCTTAGCATGATCATGTAGTTGACATAAGTATTTGTGGCAAAGCCACCATTCATAATTTCTTCATACTTGTCACTCTTGATTCATTGCATATCCCGGTACACCGCCGGAGGCATCCATATAGAGTCATACTTTGTTTTAGAATCGAGTTGTAATCATTGAGTTGTAAATAAATAAAAGTGTGATGATCATCATTCAATAGAGCATTGTCCCAATAAAAAAGGAGAAAGGCCAAAGAAAAAAAGAAGGCCCAAAAAAATAAAAAGGGGCAATGCTACTATCCTTTTACCACACTTATGCTTCAAAGTAGCACCACGATATAGCGAGTCTCATATATTGTGCTTCAAAGTAGCACCATGTCCTTCATATAGAGAGTCTCATATGTTGTCACTTTCATATACTAGTGGAAATTTTACATTATAGAACTTGGCTTGTATATTCCAATAATGGGCTTCCTCAAATTGCCCTAGGTCTTCATGAGCAAGCAAGTTGGATGCACACCCACTAGTTTCTTTTGTTGAGCTTTCATACATTTATAGCTCTAGTGCATCCGTTGCATGGCAATCCCGACTCACTCACATTGATATCTATTGATGGGCATCTCCATAGCCCGTTGATACGCCTAGTTGATGTGAGACTATCTTCCCCTCCTTTTTGTCTTCTCCACAACCACCATTATATTCCACCTATAGTGCCACAACCCCCTAGGGCGCGCCAGGGGGTGCTGGCACGCCCAGGTGAGTTGTGCCTACCTGGTGCACCCCCTCTGTTTATTTTTGCACCAAAAATTCTTAAATATTCAGAAAAAATCATATAAAATTTCCAGGGCGTTTTGAGAACTTTTATTTTTGGGTCATTTTTTATTGCACGGGAAATTCAAAAAACGAACAAAACGTAGCATTTTATTTTATTTAACTAATAAAAACAGAAAATAAAAAGTAGGGACGGAAAGTAGTGCTTACTAAATTCATCAACTTCATACCATTCAAAAATGATTCATTAATAAGGTTGATCAAGTCTTATTAACAACCACTTTCGGTTAGCATGAAACTGAAGAACTTTCATAAATCACTAAGTTACCTCTATGGGGATATGTATTTCCCCAACAATAAGCATTTCATATTTCTTTTTGACAGTAGGTAGAGGTATTTTAAAACTTCCAATAGTGATTGTCGGAGATTTTTCAATAACATTAATACCATTCACTTGGAATTGTTTCTTCAGAAAGTGCACCGTATGCTCATTGCCATTAATATGAAAAGTGACCTTGCTTTTATTGCAATCAATAACAGTCCCTGCAGTATTCAAGAAGGGTCTACCAAGGATAATCGACATGTTGTTGTCCTCGGGCATCTCAAGTATAACAAAGTCAGTCAAAATAGTAACATTAGCAACAACAACGGGCACATCCTCACAGATACCGATAGGTATGAAAGTTGATTTTTCAGCCATTTGCAAAGATATTTCAGTAGGTGTGAGTTTATTCAAGTCAAGTCTTTTATATAAAGAGAAAGGCATAACACTAACACCAGCTCCTAAATCACACAAAGCAGTTTTCACATAATTCTTTTTGATAGAGCAAGGTATACTTGGTATTCCCAGATCTCCAAGTTTTTTAGGTACTCCATCTTTAAAAGTATAATTAGCAAGCATAGTGGAGATTTCAGCTTCAGGTATTTTTTTTTCTTATTTGTAATGATGTCTTTCATATAGTTTGCATAGGGAGGCATTTTCAAGATATCAGTCAAGCGAGTACGCAAAAAGACTGGCCACGGCATATCTGCAAAACGTTCAAATTCTTCATCATCATTCTTTTTAGTTGACTTTGGTGGAAAAGGCATAGGTTTTTAAACCCACGGTTCTCTTTCTTTACCGTGTTTCCTAGCCACAAAGTCTCTTTTGTCATATCTTTTATTTTTAGGTTGTGGGTTATCAAGATCAACAGGTGGTTCTATCTCAACATCATTATCTGGTTCTTTAACATTGTTTGGTTGAGTGTCTTTACTAACCTCATCATTATCTTTTTCATTAGGTGAGTGTTCATTACTAGATTGAGTTTCAGCATCAGAGATAGAAATTTCATTTTCATTATCAGGAGGTTTTTCTATTTCAGGTTCACTAGAAGTGTGCAAAGTCCTATCACTTTTGTTTTTCTTTTTATTTTTAGAAAAACTAGGTGCACTAGTGTTAGCTCTTTGTGAATCTTGTTCAATTCTTTTAGGGTGTCCCTCAGGATAAAGTGGTTCCTGAGTCATTTTACCTCCTCTAGTTGCAACTTTAACAGCAAAGTCATGCATATTATGATTCATTTCATCAAGTAATTCTCTTTGTGATTTAGCAACTTGTTCTAATTGAGTTTGAGCCATAGAAGCATGGTTTCCAACACCTCTAAAATCATTCGATATTCTAAATAACAAGTCACTCAAGCAATCAATCATATCAGAATTGTATTTCAATTGTTTCATAACATTTGCATTGAAGTGATCTTGTTTTCTAATGTAGTTTTCAAACTCATAAAGGCATTGACAAGGATGCATATTATGAGGATTATCATTTTCATTAAACTTCATAAGAGAATTTACCTCTACCACCTTAGGCATTGGTGGTGTATTAAGCCCATGTATTTCTTCAATAGGAGGTAAATTTTTAACATCCTCCACTTTAATACCTTTTTCCTTCATAGATTTCTTTGCCTCTTGCATATCTTCAGGACTGAGATATAATATACCCCTCTTCTTTGGATGGGTTTAGGCAGTGGTTCAGGAATAGTCCAATCATCATAATTTTTCAATATGTTATTCAATACTTCTTCAGCTTGAGCAATAGTTCATTCCCTGAAAACACAACCAGCACAACTATCTAGGAAGTCCCTAGAAGCATCAGTTAGTCCATTATAGAAGATATCAAGTATTTCATTTTTTAAGAGGATGATCAGGCAAATCATTAAGTAACCGGCAAAGCCTCCCTCAAGCTTGTGGGAGACTCTCTTCTTTAGTTTGAGCAAAGATAAATATTTCCTGTAAGGCAGCTTGTTTCATATGAGCAAGAAAATATTTTTCATAGAAGTAATAAGTCATATCCTGGGGACTACGCACACAACTAGGAGCAAGAGTATTGTTCCAAGATTTGGCATCACCCTTTAATGAGAAAGGAAATAATTTGAGAATAAAGTAATAATGAGTTTTCTCATTATGAGTAAAAAGGGTGGCTATATCATTCAACTTAGTAAGATGTGCCACAACAGTTCCAGTTTCATAACCATGAAAAGGACCAGATTCAACCAAAGTAATTAACTCTGGGTCGACAGAGAATTCATAATCCTTATCATCAATACAGATAGGTGAAGTAGCAAACTTAGGGTCACATTTCATTCTAGCATTCAGAGATTTCTGTTTATACTTGTGTAGTAATTTCTCTACATCATCTCTATCATTGCAAGCAAGAATGTCTCTAGTTGCTTCTTCACTCATAACATAACCTTCCGGTATCTTAGGCAATTCATATCTAGGAAGGATAGTTCTAGCAGGTGTTTTAGGAGTTTCAGTTTCAAGTTCATCATCAGATTCAACAACATCAAGTTGTATAACTCTAGCAATTTGTTTATCAAGAAATTCACCAAGTGGCACATCATCATTATCAAGCAAGGTACTAGTATCATTCATAGTAGAAGTAGCATCATCAATAACTTGCGACATATCAGAATTGATAGCTTGTGGTGGTGTTGAAAGTTTACTCATAACAGAAGGTGAATCTAAAGTAGAACTAGATGGCAGTTCCTTACCTCCCATCGTCTTGAGGGATAAATCTTAGTCTTTGGATCCTTCATATTCTTCATAGTAATAATATGATAATAATCCCAAGTGACTCAATATATATAGCTATGCTCCCTAGCAACGGCGCTAGAAAAAGGTCTTGATAACCCACAAGTATAGGGGATCACAACAGTTTTCCAGGGTAGAGTATTCAACCCAAATTTATAGATTCGACACAAGGGGAGCCAAAGAATATTTGAAGGTATTAGCAGCTGAGTTGTCAATTCAACCACACCTGGAGGTTTATTATCTGCAGCAAAGTGATTAGTAGCAATGTAGTTTGATAGTGATAGCAGCAATAGTAACAGTAACAGTGATAGCAGTAGTAACGCATCAAAATCAATAAGGATAAATTCGTAGGCATTGGATCGGTGACTTGTTGGATGATATACATCATGAGACAGTTATAACCTAGGGCGATACGGCACTAGCTCCAGTTCATCGAAATAATGTAGGCATGTATTCCGTAAATAGTCATGCATGCTAACTTGCATGACATATTTTGTCCTACCCTCCCGTGGCAGCGGGGTCCATATTGGAAACAAAGGGATATTAAGGCCTCCTTTTAATAGAGAATCGGAACAAAGCATTAACACATAGTGAATACATGAGCTCCTCAAACTACAGTCATCACCGGGAGTGGGCCCGGTTGTTGTCACTCCGGGGTTGCTGGATCATAACCGTAGTAGGTGACTATAACTTGCAAAATCGGATCTAAAACATGGATATAATGATGAATTCATAAACGGTTCAGATCTTAAATCATGGCACCCGGGCCCAAAATGACAAGCATTAAGCATGGCAAAGTCATAGCAACATCAATCTAAGAACATAGTGGATACTAGGGATCAGGCCCTAACAAAACTAACTCGATTACATGATGAATCTCATCCAAGTCCTCACCGACCAGCGAGCCTATGAAGGAATTACTCACTCCCGGTGGGGAGCATCATGGAATTGGCGATGGCGATTGGTTGGTGATGACGAAGAACGAAGATCCCCCTCTCCAGAGCCCCAAACGGACTCCAGACCTGCCCGCCCGAGGAAGAACAGGGCTTGGCGGCGGCTCCGTCTCGTGGATCGCAATAATTCTTTCTCCCTGATTTTTTTTCTGGAAATATGTGAATTTATAGTATTAGGGGGGTCGTCAGCGGGGCAACCAGGTGGGTACAACCCACCTGGGCACACCAGGAGAGGGGGTGCGCCCTGGTGGGTTGTGCCCACCCAAGTGCCCCTCTCTGGCAGGTCTTGGCTCCAGAAATTCTCTTTATTGGTATAAAAAATCCTCAAAAAGTTTCGTTCCATTCCAAGAACTTTTATTTCTGCACAAAAACAACACCATGGTAGTTCTGCTAAAAACAGCGTCAGTCCGGGGCTAGTTTCATTCAAATCATGCAAATTAGAGTCCAAAACAAGAGAAAAAGTAGATACATTGGAGACGTATCAGGCATGTATTCCGTAAATAGACATACATGCTTATGGAAAGAACTCGCATGACATATTTTGTCCTACCCTCCCGTGGCAGCGGGGTCCATATTGGAAACTAAGGGATATTAAGGTCTCCTTTTAATAGAGAACCGGAACAAAGCATTAACACAGGCTGAATACATGAACTCCTCAAACTACGGTCATCACTGGGAGTGGTCCCGGTTATTGTCACTCCGGGGTTGCCGGATCATAACACGTAGTAGGTGACTATAACTTGCAAGATCAGATCTAGAACATGGATATAATGGTGATAACATAAGCGGTTCAAATCTGAAATCATGGCACCCGGGCCCAAAGTGACAAGCATTAAGCACGGCAAAGTCATAGCAACATCAATCTAAGAACATAGTGGATACTAGGGATCAAGTCATAACAAAACTAACTCGACTACATGATGAATCTCATCCAACTCCTCACCGACCAGCGAGCCTACGAAGGAATTACTCACTCCCAGTGGGGAGCATCATGGAATTGACGATGGAGAAGGGTTGGTGATGACGAAGAAGGAAGATCCCCCTCGCCGGAGCCCCAAACGGACTCCAGATCTAGCCTCCCGATGAAGAACAGGATGTGGCGACGGCTCCGTCTTGTGGATCGCGATAATTTTTCTCCCTAATTTTTTCTGGAAAAATAGGATTTTATAGCGTCGGTTTCAGGGTATGCGGGGCCACCAGGTGGGCACAACTCACCTGGGCGCGCCAGGAGAGGGGGGCGCGCCCTGGTGGGTTGTGTGCTCACCCAGGTGCCCCCCTCTGGCGGGTCTTGGCTCCAGAAATTCTTATTATTGATATAAAAAATCCTTGCAAAGTTTCGTTCCATTCCGAGAACTTGTATTTCAGCACAAAAACAACACCATGATAGTTCTGCTGAAAACAACTTCAGTCCGGGGTTAGTTTCATTCAAATCATGCAAATTAGTGTCGAAAACTAGTGGAAAAGCATTAGGAAAAGTAGATACGTTGGAGACGTATCAACCACCTCCTATTGAGCCCAAGTGGCCCAATAACCTTTCAACTGCTTGGCCTTTTAAGGCTCGTTGATATTTAATTAAATATAAAAATCATCCTAACTATTATTAGAGCCTTTTATTATTAGTTTAACATCTACGTCAACATTTTCCACGTATATACTATATATTGGTACTACCTAGTAAACCCCAAAACCCATACGGTGAACCCAAAATGCTTCCAGCCCCTCTCAAAACTATTTCAAATATTAACGAAAATATTTCCTCATTACTCCTGTCCTACTAACACTCGCTAGATCATGATTACCTTAAGCTTGTGACCCTACAGTTTTGGTAAAACATAAACATGAATAGAACCCCTTTCGTTCAATGACTGATACCGGAACCATGGACATCCATATCGATCCCTATGAGTACAATAATGACATTCAAGTGAACCTTTGGTTATCATGTGTTATTCCCTTTGCCTTGCGGTACTTTACAAAACCCGAGGTGAGATATATTGGTATCCTATTTAGTTATTCTCATGCTCACTATACAGGTCTCCTCGTTACCGGTTTTGTTCTTCTTTCTTGTTGACATGTTCCGGCATCCCCATGAACTAGCCAACTATGTCTGACCAGACGATGATGGATGCCATCACACGTAGAGTACCCTAAGAATATCTCTCCATGGTAAGTAGCAAATCTCACTCTTGAGCTAGCTAGCCTCTTGTCAAATTTTTCGATGAACATATAAATTGTCATTATCATCACTGTGTTAAAAATGACGTTTGAGCAACACCAAAGTCCATCGTACGGTAAGAAGAGACTATGATACTCTCATGGTCTTAGGAACTAAATCACACGCTAACTCTTAGTGTTATAACAATTGACTTGTGATGCTAATATCTCAAAGTATAAAAAACAAGTTTAGGTCGATTCAATATGATCATTCTTCTGACGTCATATTGTCAAAGTTGTTTTAGGACTATCATTATTCTTAACGATATCCTAAGATCCAGAAAACATGATCACCAACAACACTCGAGCTAGTCTTAGAGGTGAGACTATGAATCAGATTTTACCGTTTATCATTCGACACGTGCATATGAGTTGTCCGCTGAATCGCACATTCTAGGATCATAGCAGTTGTAGCATATAATATAAACTCCTAATTATAAACATGGAAATATAATAATACAATATTATTGCCTCTAGGGCATATTTCTAATATACTGCCACTTCAACTAGAGTCAATAATCTAGTTAGCACATTTTCTTTTTACACCAATGGCAATCTGGTGTTAGTTCATGCTTTGCTGGTGGTATATCCTTCATCTTCTCAAATCTAACAAGTTCGGATCGAAGTGTATCTTGGAATTCCTTGCATCTTTCATGCTTCCACAAAATTCATAATTTGTGTGGAACTAGATTTGTATGTCTTGAATCACTGGTAGGACCTTCGATTCCTCAGACTGAGCAATGGAACTATTATTCAGAATAGCGTTCCATTAGCACAAACTATCTAGAAGCCATACGTTCATAAATGAACTTTTGATTTATCACCCTCCAATGTTTCTTCTAAAGCAACAACATACTCATCATATTGTTATAGAATTCACCACAGTAACTTTCTTGGACCAATTCCAACTTACTTTGCCACCAATTATTGTATAATATAAAATACTTAATTGAATTTGAAAATTGCTTGGAGCACTAATGAAGATTTTATCGATGCACTACTTACAATGAGACTATATTGATGTAACTCCTTACAACAATCTCTTCATATTCTCCTTATGCGAGAAACATGCCATCTTTGCATTTAACAACATTTTCACTGTTTTCCTATGTACATCCCGATTCAGAGAACCAGAGTCCCTCATGTTCCAGCCTAGAGTTCTATGTCTTCTAGAACACGACTATAGCTTGGTATAGAAAAACCACATTCTAATAAAGTACTCAAATGGTACACAGAGTTATAATACAATAATCTTGCTTAGCATGGTAGTACAATCATAGTGGTAGTGCTCGATTATTATGCCTATGGCCTGGTGGCTAATGGAACACTAGTAGGGTAGGGGTTATGACACAGCGGAAGGCGTGACATGGTGGGGCTTCAATCCAAAGGGACACTCCATGGACACATTCTAGCTCTCACTCTCGATGTCCCTCTAGGGAACTTCTCCTGCATATGGCATGATAAGCTAGGTAGTACTTTGAATGTACTCGCAAGCTCACAAACAAACCAAAGGCAAGCAAGAAAGAACAAGGTACACAAATAAAGCAATAAACACTGGTGCAGAGATGTGCTATACAAACGGTTTTTACCCCCTTTCCGTGATGGAGTTTTAAAACATCGCCTAGCTAGTCAGTGTGTGCGATAGGGGGGTCCTTCCCACACGACCCAGAAACCATCGGCGATAGGCCCTCCGGTCACACACGCGGGGTAAAATGAGCTCGTGTGTGATCAGACGAGGCATCAGAGACAATTATACAGGCCCAATCGTTTCATCACACAAAATAAATCCCAGAGAAATGTTTCCGTTCGTATGTATATCACACACATTTTTTTATGTGGGAACGTTTGTGCAAGGTGGCCTAACGCAAACAGTTCTCGGGCGGAAGCCGTCTGTGATTGTTAATTGATCCAACACGCCTACTTTCTAGAAACCGTGTGGGTTGTTTGAGTTCATCGCCCACGGTGTTGTCAGAGAAACCATCTGCAATAGAAAACCCCAATAAGCATGGTAATTGGCCTATTATTGATAATCCATGTGGTAATCAAATTGACATTTCTTATAAAACACACCAGATATTTCAATATGTATAACGATAACCAGGATTTCATAATCGAATTACATCAGATAGCTTCAGCACTCAGTTACACCATATAGGGATATAGCTAGCTACGTCATTACACAACAACGCCAATTTTCACATGCAATATCGAAAACCTTTGGAAAGTAGCATCATACACGGTAAATAGACAGATGAATCTCATCGGGGAAACTACAGAAGCGGAAGGTGAATATTGAGCCTTAAGTGACGTTGAATGTCCTTGCAACTTTAGGACGGTGGCTATGGATAATTGCCCGCCAACCTTCGTCTTCTTGAGGAAGACTTCAATATTGTACCGTGGGTGTTGAATGAATACCTTCCTTGCCTCTTGACCATGCAGGTGGTTTCAGAGGTAATCATCTGTGAACTGCTTTGGAAAGTACTGAAAACAAAGATATTCATAAATTGTTGTTATAAATTTTGAAATGGCACAAGGGGAAAAACAAGGTAAAAGAGTTGTGTGATGTCTTGTTCCTTGTGGAAACAAAGATCTTGTTGTTATTCGTCACAAGTTTCTTTATCCTAACAATTTTATGAGTTTCTTGACTTGACTGATATTCATGGACATCTCATTTCCCCATATGCAAAATGGGTCAAACAGTGGGTCTAAGCCTCTGACAGCAAGACCTACATGTGCAAGACCAAATTGTAAGAAACGTAAATATTAGAATGATTCCTGCAACCGCACAATAATGTGCTATTAGTGAAAGGACCATGCATGAGCAAACCTCGATGGTAAACCGCAGTGCCTCCCATTGTTTCCCTGCAACACATATAAGGAAGATCTTGATCGGGTTAACTGAGAGTTGCCATACTTGTGACGCCCCAAGACCGATGCTCCAGATGCCTTCCATTTATTCCCGTTGTCACCGTGTGTTTCAATTGCTTTGTTGCATTCATCATGTCATCTCTTGCATTGCATCATGTTGTCATGCCATCATATCATTAATTTTTGCAACTCAACTAAGAAAATCGTATGGATCTTTGGCCCATTTAAATCGAGGGATGTTCACAATGGTGACTTCTCTTTATAACTTATCCTCCCAATATTAGGGAGCTATTATAAAATATTCCAGTGATGTGGAATTACCTTTGACACACTTGCAAATAAAACCCAATGCCTTTTTTATCTCAATCCTTGGTCTCTGACTTGTCATCATATTCTTTTATCGTTTTATCGAGGCTCTTCCTAAATGTTCAACATTTTTGGAAACTTCAGATTCCTACTCCTTATTCAAACCAGTTGAATTAAATTCAAATGCATTTGAATTTAAATCTTGCAATCATGGCCATTCCTATTTTCTCGGAACAAGCACATTTTTGTGAGTCCGGGAAAATTATCCAGATGCGCAAATTATTTCCCTAACCCCCTCTTTCTTTTTCTTCTATTTAATTGTTTTCTGCTAAAGAAAATAAGAAGAAGAAGAGAGAGAGAGAGAGATAGCAGCTGCCAAGCCGGCCCCTTCCCCGCGGCCTCCCTAGGCCCAACATCCCCTAAGCCCAACCTAACCCTCCTAAAACCCAAGCCCGCACCCTCTGCCCGATGCCCTCTCTCCCCTTCGTTCCTCCTAGCGCTGCTAGGAGATCCCCACGCTCGATCCCCCATCCCTCTCCTCGCGCCCGATCCCCCAGCTCCTTCTTCCCCTCGGTCGATCTCCCGCTCTCCCTCACAGCGCCTGAGCTCCTCCCTCCATCACAAGGCCGCTGCTCCGTCGACCTCCGCCTCCGCCTAGAGTCTCGCCGGCCTTCGCCTGCCTCCCCTCACCGTCGCAACGGCCATTTCCGGCCGTGGTCCGCCCCGTGCGCCTCCTCGTCGTCCTGCCGCCCACGCCTCCTTCTGCAGCAGGCCATGTAACATCCCAAATTTTCAATTTGGAATGTTATACATTAGGTCATCATTGCATATCATATTTTATTGCATTTTGGCTTGATCCTAGAAATTCTACGCAACTCAAGGACCCACGGAGAGAGTTGGGGATTTCGTTAATTTCATATTTGAGTTATCTCAAATTTTGAGAAGAGGATCATTTGGTTTTGATTATTATTCCTTCCTAATATTTTTAAAATAAAAATATATGAGAGGAGATCAAATGACTTCTCCAAGATAGATGAAATATTAGAGGAAAAATATTAAAATCAAATAAATGTTTTATTTGGATTTTATTGCAATTTTTTTGCATTAGAAAAATTGCACGTTTTCAAAATTGCATTTTAGGGCCAAGAAAATGTTCATCTTGTTCTGAATATTTTATTTAGACGGTGAAAATTTGTTTTGGCATTTTTAGATTTTTATTTATTTTTTCTAGGATTTATTTTCGTCAGAACGTTATTTAAAAAAATCAGCGCCCGACTGGGCCGAAGCCCAGCCGAGCCGACCGGCCCAACCCCGCGCCACCGCCTCCCTCGCGTGCCCCGTGCCCGCACCGGACTCCGCCGGAGTCCGGGAGACCGCCGCCGCCTCGGGTTGCCCCTCCCCCAAGCCGACCCCGCCCCTCCCCCTCTTAAATACCGGCCGCCGCCGCCCCACCTCACCACCCAAGCCGCCGCAGCAGTAGCGCCCGCAGCCGCCACCGCCGCGCCGCAGCATGTCTTGCACCGCCGACGTGCCTCGCCGTCGCCCCACGCCGCCGCGCCGCACCACCCCGCCGTCGCCGCCACCCCGCAGCCCCACCTCGCCCTGCCGGAGCCGCCGCCTCGTCGCCGGAGCCGCCGTTCCGATCCGATTCGCCGCCGGTTTTTTTCGGTTTAGGTAAAAACCGATCGGTTTTTATTTAAGCCCTAGTTTTTTTAGATTAGTTCGGTTTTAGTCTTTTCGGTTTATTTATTTAGCAGACGTTCGTCCGTACGTTGGTTTTAACGAATGGTGTTCACTCGTTAGCCGCAGACAGCAAACGTTCATTCTTTAGTCTGTTCGTTATTTTTTCTTTTTCCAGGGTTTTTCCGTGATTATTTTCGATCGTGATTTCTGATCCGATTTTACTTTTAGTTTATCTTTTCGCTCGTTTATCTGAATCAGGCGATTCAAGCGCCTAGATCTTCGTCTCGAAGCCCTCTTTCCGTTTAACCAACTTGAACAAGATTTTGGTATTGTGAAATTTGACTTTAGTACAAATTAGTAATTGGATCTTGTTTCTTTCGTAGTTTGAGTTTCATTGCTCCGTTTGATTTGATTCTTTTTGCAAACCGGAGTTCTTAAGTTGAACTTTCTGGTTAGATCTTCTTATTCGTGTTTTACCCGTGCATCTTTGCTTGATTGCTTATGTATGCTATTGTTTATTTGCGATAGAACACCCAGAGTGTGAAGCGTGCTACTACGAGTCTCTAGGTTTTGCGGATCATCAGCAAGGCAAGTAACGATTTGATCATACCCCTTTATCACACAGTGTCGGTGTCAAAACCGGCGGATCTCGGGTAGGGGGTCCCGAACTGTGCGTTTAGGCCGGATGGTAACAGGAGACAAGGGACACAATGTTTTACCCAGGTTCAGGCCCTCTTGATGTAGGTAAAACCCTACGTCCTACTTGATTAATATTGATGATATGGGTAGTACAAGAGTAGATCTACCACGAGATCGGGGAGGCTAAACCCTAGAAGCTAGCCTATGGTATGATTGTTGTATGATGAAGTTCCTACGGACTAAAACCCTCCGGTTTATATAGACACCGGAGAGGGTTTAGGGTTACACAAAGTCGGTTACAATGGTAGGAGATCTTGAATATCTGCATCGCCAAGCTTGCCTTCCACGCCAAGGAAAGTCCCATCCGGACACGGGACGGAGTCTTCAATCTTGTATCTTCATAGTCCTGGAGTTCGGCTGAAGGTATAGTCTGGCTACCCGAACACCCCCTAATCCAGGACTCCCTCAGTAGCCCCCAAACCAGGCTTCAATGACGACGAGTCCGGTGCGCAGATTGTCTTCGGCATTGCAAGGCGGGTTCTTCTCCAAATTCCGTGTACCTGCTGAATAATGTCCGATTTTCATAATGTAGCGCACCTTGGCTTCCACGCCCAATAATTGCCGTCTTCCACGTGTCAAACGAATGTGAAAAGTCGGGGTGTTTTTACATTCACACCCCTAGCCGCATAAACGAGCCACCTATTTAATGGGATGGGGCTTCAGATCCAAACCACACCCTCTCCTCTCCGCGAGTAATCATCAGAGCGCCTCCAGCAAAGGTTCATTCCATCATGGCCAGCCGTCGCAGCTCCTCCTCTCGCCCTTCCAGTCCTAAACCTGGAGACTGGGAGAGGTGCTCCATCCCGCACAGCAAGCTAGTGTCGCTTCAGGCCAAAGGATTTCTCCCTCAAGCCTATATGGTCCCGGTCCGAGCCGGACTCGCCACCTATAATGGCGGAGAGCACCCCTAGTCCCTCCAAAGGAGAACAGGTGTGCCTCGTCCCTTATCTAGTAAGAGGACTTGGATTTCCAATCCATCCATTTCTCCGTGGGCTTCTGGAGTTCTACGGCCTCCAGCTGCATGATCTCACGCCCGCCTCTATATTGCATATCGCGGGCTTCATCGCTCTTTGCGAGCTATTCTTGGGTGTTGAGGCTCATTTCGCGCTGTGGAAGAGATTATTCTGTCTGGTGCCCCGCTCTCAAGAGGGGTCTATATATCAAGTGGGCGGAGCCGAAGTGTGGCGTATCGCCGGGACCGGATATCTATCCGGAACCCCAAAGAAGGCGTCCGAGGACTAGCCTTCGGAATGGTTTTATATAGATGATGTCCCGCTACCAAACCCTATCCGGGTCGATCTCCCCGAATTCAACAGTGCTCCCTTAAAGAAACGCCTGAGCTGGCGTCCGCGGAGCTCTCAGAGAGAAAGCGACAGGGACGTCCTTCGCCTGATGGGCCGGATAAGACTATTGGCTCATTCCGGACTAACCATGATTGGAGTCATGGCCGCATGCATTATGCGGGGGGTGCAGCCGCTTCAATATAGAGGCCACCCCATGTGGGATTTTAACGGGGAGGATGACGCCACCCGTTACGGTCGTAAGGGGCCAGCCTCAGCTGTCGCTCTAGTAAAGATCTTATCCTCTTTGTACAAGGGAGAAGAGGAGGAATTCCTTCGCGTCAACCCGCAGGGCGGATTTAGTATGTACAACCCCCCGAGTTGGGTAAGTGAACAATTGTGCCTGCCCATCCGCTTTATATTCCCATGATTAAATATGTAGTCCAACGATTTCAATGCAGGAACTGCGTCAGGAAGTAAAAGATATAAACAGTCGTCCCCCACAACCCGAGGATCCATAACGGTCCCTCGATCCGGACTCCGAAGAGGATCCGGATATATCGGTGGAGTTGATTGACGGGGTGTTTCATCAGTTAAGCAAGGACAATACCTTGGTGGCCATTACGGCTGATTACCCAGGGTTAATCCCGGCCTCCCAGGTAACAGAGAGCGGAGTCTCATCCCTTTGAGAAGGAATCCATTCTCACACATTTCAGTTTTCCTGACAACGACCGTGTTTTGTAGGGGTGGTTTCCAAGGCGGGAGGCCGAACCTACGGCGGCTAGCCAACGAGGGGCTGCAGGGCCCCGTGGGGCAAAAAGGAATGTAGTCCGGACTGGGATACCGGCGCAAAGGTATAGCGCATCCTCTTTTTCCCTGGTGTTATTTCTTCAGGGCATATTAACGTTCGTGCTATCTTCAGGACGAAGAGACCTCGCCGGACTACATCTGGAGAGGTTACCAACCGCGCCTCTACCAGCCGGGCTCCAACGCCTGGCCCGGAAGCGGGAGCGAACACGAGGCGTGCACCGGACGCTCCTCCGACAGAGGATGCGGACAGGCTGTCTGCCACCAATTCCAAGGTGGAGAGTGCCATGAACCACAGGCGTCGCCGGACAGTTCTTCGCGGCGCTTGTTTCTCCCGAGAGGCATTAGATGCCTTCAATTTGGGAGATGCGTACCTCCATGCCGCTCAAAATGGTTTAACCAGAGCCACGGAGCAATATGTAAAAGACATACAGGTAAGAAAATTTTGGTAAATATATATGTATATACCAGTAGCCCCCGAGACTTGAAACAGTTAGAGTAACTGGTTTAAGGATCATTTGTTATGCAGGTTCTTATAGAGAAGAATACCGTACTGTCCCAGGAGCTGAAAGAGTGCAAAGCCCAACTGGAGGCCGCACTAGCCGTGGCAGGGGAGCCTAAAGAGACCCCCTCTGGTAAGATACACTTCGAAAGATTAATATCTTGCGAAGTGCGGCGTGGGTATGAATCTGCCAAATCATATTGCAGATGGCGCCGGACTGGATCCGGAGAGGCAACAACTCTTACGCCGGCTAAAGGCCGGTGAGAGTATGTTGACAAGGGTGAGGCGGGAGAAGAATGAGCTTCAGGATGCCAACACCAAGCTGGACGTTGACCTTAAAGATGTTCGTGGCCAGCTGTCGGACTCTACTAAGGAGAATCAGCGGCTTCGACGCGACATATTTAGTAAGTGCTTAAGCGAATCTTTGAAACAAAAGAGTTCGGCGAGGAAGTCGACTAACAGAGTAATGTCTGTAGGTATGCTAACGGGTCGTCCTGCAGAGGAGATGCCCGGTTCTACGGGTGACCTTCTTCCCGAGCTCTCGCGACTGCACGAGCGAGTTCAGCAGGCGATGCGAGGCGTTGCCCAAGCCTTATGGCCTTCCCACTCCATGCCCGAGGGCCTTGGAGAGCTTTCGGAGAAGCTTGAGGGAGCTCGGCGGCGCTTCCGGTTGTGGAAGATATCGGCCTGCCGACAAGGTGCTAGGGAGGTCTGGGCCATGGTGAAGACGCGGTACACGAAGTCTGACCCAAACCACATGGCCGAGGTCGGACCTGTGGGGCCTGACGGGAAGGAGATCCCTGTGAGCTTAGTGTACGGCCAAGTAGAATTGGCCGCAAAGTATTCCCAGCAGGACTGTAAGTTAGACAGCCTGTTAGATGGTATTGAAGAGGAATACAATCAGTCAGAGTGACTATGTAATTTTTAATTGACATGTGTAATGCCTTCTAGCCGGATTGTAGACCGTTTGTCGTTGCCGACCTTTTCGCTTCAACCTCAGGACCTGACGGTCCGGAGTGTGTCCGAATACCCTACCGGTTATGTAAAAACCGGGGTATGCATGGAGACTAGGCATAGGGGTCATTAGTGCTTTATCAGACAAGTGCCCAACTAGTTATGTTATATTACATGGTTAGTAAGAAACATCTTCCAGAGAGAATAGTTCCGTTAGGGGTTCCTTTCTCTAGGAGGCATGCCCTAAAGTGCATGTCCGGACTGCAAACGCAGGAAAATCATCTGGGGGCATATACATAAATAAGTAAAAAAGGTCATCTTTTAGTTCACCGACCGAATATTCCCTTAAGAACGCTAGATTTCGGCTTCACCCAGTCTGAGGTACACATCCGGCTGATCCGGTAGTAACAATCGCAGAGGTGCTCCCTTTGCCACCTAGTCGAACAATCGGGAACGTAGGGGTAAGCACAGGAGCCAGGCAACCCAGCTTGGCCAAAACTCAAGTCATATCGATGCATATAATGGTGAAGAAAAGGTACATGCGGAAGTTTGACACATGTGGTGGGCGTGAAGCCCGTATAAATAAGCTTCTGTTAAAGAAGCCCCCAGGTTTAATGAGCGCGAGTAGCACTTCACTTGAGGAGCCTTTAAGGGCTATAAAAGAGAAGAGGGGAAGGAGAGAAATGTAAGACAGAAAATGTAAAAAATGGACAGAGGAAGGAGACAAACACAGAGTCCGGAGCTAGGCATAGAATCTTCGGAGACGGGCTGCGTTCCATGGGTTCGGCTCGAGTCGGTTATCCGACGCATCTCGCAGGCGGTATGCTCCACCAGTCAGGACTTGGTCGATTATGAAGGGACCTTCCCACTTGGGCTTCAGCTTGTCCTTTTTCTTGTCCAGCAGGCGTAGAACTAATTCGCGAACGTTGTAGCTTTTGGCCCGCACTTCTCTGCTTTGATATCTTCGAGCCTGCTGTTGATAGAATGCGGAATGGGCTTTTGCCACGTCGCGCTCCTCCTCTAAGGCGTCCAAACTGTCCTGCCGATCGAGCTCGGCCTCCCTTTCTTCGTACATGTGCACTCGAGGTGAGTCATGAATTATGTCGCAGGGCAAGACTGCCTCTGCGACGTATACCATAAAAAATGGTGTGTATCCGGTGGTGCGGTTCGGCGTGGTCCGCAGCCCCCAGAGTACGGAGTCGAGCTCCTCTACCCAGTGCATGTTAGATTCCTTGAGGGACCGCACTAATCTGGGTTTGATGCCGCTCATGATGAGACCATTTGCACGTTCGACCTGACCGTTAGTTTGTGGGTGATAGACGGAAGCATAATCGAGCTTGATACCCATGTTTTTGCACCAGAGTTTTACCTCATGGGCCGTAAAGTTCGTGCCGTTATCGGTGATGATGCTGTGGGGGACGCCATAACGGTGTACGACCCTGGATATAAAGTCTATCACAGGTCCGGATTCGGCAGCCTTAACAGGCTTGGCTTCTATCCATTTGGTGAAGTTATCCACCATGACCAGTAGGTATTTTTTCTTGTGGGTTCCGCCTTTAAGGGGTCCCACCATGTCAAGCCCCCAGACTGCGAAAGGCCAAGTGATGGGGATTGTTTGGAGGGCGGTGGGTGGCATATGGCTTTGGTTTGCAAAAAGATGGCAACTGACTCATTTATGGACCAAGTCCTGAGCGTCCGCCCGGGCCGTCGGCCAATAGAAGCCTGTACGGAAAGCCTTGCTTACGAGGGACCGGGCTGCGGCGTGATGGCCACCGGGTCCGCCATTAATTTCAGCCAGCAGGTTCCGCCCTTCCTCTTCGGAGATGCACCTTTGAAGGACTCCGGTAGTGCTTTTCTTGTAAAGTTCTCCCACATGGACTTTATAGGCTTTAGATCGCCGCACTATACAGCGTGCCTCGTGTTGGTCCTCTGGGAGTTCCTGCCTAGTAAGGTAGGCTAGGAATGGTTCTGTCCACGGGGCGATAACGGCCATTAGTACGTGGGCTGAGGTTGTTATTTCATTGGCAGAGCCTCCGATTATGTCAGATTGTTCGGCGTCGGACAGTGCGGTTGGGTCCGGACTGATATTGCCATGTTCCCCTTCCCATACTACGGATGGCTTGAACAGCCTTTCCAGGAAGATGTTGGGGGGGACCGCATCGCGTTTTGCGCCAATGCGTGCCAGGACGTCTGCCGCCTAATTGTTTTCTCGGGCTATATGGTGAAATTCGAGCCCTTCAAACCGAGCTGACATTTTGAGGACGGCGTTACGGTAAGCTGCCATTTTTGGATCCTTGGCATCAAAGTCTCCATTTATTTGGGATATCGCGAGGTTCAAATCCCCGCGCACCTCTAAGCGTTGAATGCCCATGGATACTGCCATCCGGAGACCATGTAAAAGGGCCTCATATTCGGCTGCATTGTTGGAGTCTGTGTACGTAATCTGGAGTACATATTGAACTGCGTCTCCTGTGGGGGACGTCAAAACGACGCCGGCCCCTAGTCCGGCCAACATTTTGGAACCGTCGAAGTGCATTATCCAGTTTGAATATGTGCCGTACTCTTTAGGGAGTTCGGCCTCCATCCATTCTGCGACGAAGTCGGCCAAAACTTGCGACTTGATAGCTCACCGTGGCCTATAAGTTATGTCGAACGGGAGGAGCTCGATGGCCCATTTTGCAATCCGGCCCATTGCTTCATGGTTGTTTATAATATCATTGAGTGGTACTTCCGATGCTACTGTGATTGAACACTCTTGAAAGTAGTGTCGTAGCTTCCGGGATGCCATGAATACCGCATATGCAATCTTTTGATAATGTGGGTACCGTGATTTGCATGGGGTGAGGACGGTGGACCCATAGTAAACCGGCTTTTGAAGGGGGAATTTGTGTCCGTCCGTTTCCCGCTCGATGACGAGTACTGCGCTGACACCTTGATGGGTTGCTGCAATATACAATAGCATTGGTTCGCCAATGTTTGGCACGGCCAGGACGGGGTTTGTTGCCAATATGGATTTTATTTCCTCAAGTCCGGCCGTGGCGGTGTCCGTCCACTCGAAGTGTTCGGTGCACCGAAGGAGGCGATAGAGGGGTAGCGCCTTTTCTCCCAACTGGGAGATAACGCGACTTAGAGCCGCCACGCATCCAGTTAATTTTTGTATTTGTTTGAGGTCCTTTGGGATATCCAATTGTGACAAAGCTCGGATCTTGGCTGGATTTGCTTCGATTCCCCTACCGGATACAATGAAGCCCAAGAGCTTTCCGGCTGGAACGCCGAAAACGCATTTTTCCGGATTTAGCTTGATGTCATATGCTCGGAGGTTGTCAAATGTAAGCCTCAAGTCGTCTACTAGAGATTCGACATGTCTTGTTTTTACTACCACATCATCCACGTATGCCTCTACTGTTCTGCCGATCTGGTTTGCCAAACATGTCTGAATCATGCGCCGCTATGTTGCGCCGGCGTTTTTGAGCCCGAAAGGCATTGTGTTGAAGCCGAATGGGCCGTATGGGGTGATGAATGCCGTTGCGGCTTGATCTGACTTGGCCATCTTGATTTGATGGTAACCGGAGTATGCGTCAAGGAAACACAACGAATCATGTCCTGCAGTGGCGTCGATAATTTGATCAATGCGGGGGAGGGGAAGGGATCCTTTGGGCAGGCCTTGTTGAGGTCTTTGAAGTCAACGCACAGGCGCCAGGATTTGTCCTTCTTTGGTACCATCACCAAGTTTGCTAGCCAGTCCGGATGTTTTATATCTCTGATGAATCCGGCCTCCAATAGTTTGGCTAGCTCCTCTCACATTGCCTGTCTCTTGGGTTCAGAAAAACACCGAAGGGCTTGTTTGATAGGTTTGAATCCTTTTAGGATATTTAAGCTGTGTTCGGCCAGCGTGCGCGGGATTCCTGGCATGTCCGAAGGGTGCCATGCAAAAATGTCCCAGTTCTCCCGTAGGAATTCTCGCAGTGCAGCGTTATCATCGGGGTTTAATTGTGCCCCGATGGAAGCTGTTTTATTGGGGTCCGTTGGATGGATCTGGAATTTGACTATTTCATCCGCTGGTTTAAAGTAGGTGGACTTGGATCTTTTGTCAAGTATCACATCGTCCCTGTTTACCGTGGAGCGCAGCGTAGTCAGTTCCTCAGCCGCTAGGGCTTCGGACAGTGCCTCAAGGGCCAGTTCAGCGCGGAGTGCTATGTCCGGATCACTAGCGAGAGTGATGATTCCGTTCGGCCCGGGCATCTTGAGCTTCATGTACCCGTAATGGGGTATTGCTTGGAAGATTGTAAACACTTCCCGCCCTAGCAGAGCGTGGTATCCGCTGCTGAACGGGGCCACTTGGAATGTGACCTCTTCGGACCTATAATTATCCGGCGTGCCGAACACCACATCTAGTGTGATTTTTCCTGTACAGCGTGCTTCCCGACTAGGGATTATTCCTCTGAAGGTTGTGCTGCTTCGCTCAATGCGGTTCCAGTCTATTTCCATTTTTTGAAGGGTTTCCTCATAAATGAGGTTCAATCCGTTGCCTCCATCCATGAGTACCTTGGTGAGGCGAAAGCCGTCCACTATAGGACTGAGTACCAATGCGGCTGGTGCTCGAGCTATTCGGAATTTAGGTTCGTCGCTGGCATTAAAGGTAATAGCCGTGTCACTCCATGGGTTTATTGTTGCTACTTGATAGACTTCGGCGAAGCTGCGGAGTGTTCTTTTTCGCATTTTATTTGATGCGGAAGTCTCGAAGACTGTTAAAACTGTACTGGAGTCCCTGAGGTGGCTTTCTGCGGCCTCCGGAATTAGGAGATCTTCGCCCCTTTTGGCCACCTGCCGGAGTATCCAACATGCTCTAAGGCTATGAGTTGGTGTGGCGTCCTCTGTACTATGAATTTTACAGGGTCCATTAAGCCATCCCTCCAGTACGGTTCCATGCCCTGTAGAGGGTTTTGGTTTTTTGGTTTTTAACCCGGGTGTCTGATGATGATGCACCCTTTTATTTCGGACGAGGTTTCTATTCAGGGCCGGATTGTCCCAAAATTTAGTTTCGGTTTTACGGGCGCTTTCCATCGCACAGTACCTTTGTACTATGGACGCCAAGTCAGCAAAGCGTGTAAGATCATGACGACCTGTGGCGTTGAGGATTCCCTTGTCCGTGCAATTATTGCAGAAGATTGAGATTGCGTTTCCCTCGCGGCAGTCCTTTATCCTGTTCATAACCAGGAGGAACCTTGCCCAGTAATGATGTACTGTTTCTTCGGGCTTTTGCCTGATTTGGGATAGATCGCTTATGTTCGGGCGGGTGGGTGGGATTAAATCCGGAACTTCACCCAATCTAAGACTCAGAGGACAAGGAGTTTCCCAACTCTGAGGTTTGGATTCTTGGATGTTGTCCAGTGAATCTAGCCCGTTGCCTGATTCTAAGTTCAGGTCTTGAGTTACATCCTCCCCTCCGCGGGTATCCGGCTTGGAGGGATCTAGAATCCGGACGTAGCTAGTCCTTAAGATAGATGAAGAGTCGCCACACTGTGCCTCTACTACGGCAACATGATGGGTGACTTGGGGAGAATTAATTTCTCTTAGATCGGGTTTAAGCCCAACCTGGTCATAATCCATAGTGACCCCCAAGGCGGCGATGCGATCCAAGAGCTCATTTATGGAAGAGAGCTCCATTGGATCTAACTGCTCGACGAGTTCCGAGCTGACGTGAAGATTGCTTTTGATGACCCGAGAGGTCACCGTCGGCGCAACGGCCGAACAGGCGGTCATGAGAAAACCACCTAGCCGGAGAGTTTGGCCAACAGCCAAGGCTCCCTTAGTAACGGTGTCGTCTTTAAAGACGGGAAGAGGCATCCATCCTGATTGCGACGACACAGAGGAACTCTCAATGAAAGCACCAATGTCGGTGTCAAAACCGACGGATCTCGGGTAGGGGGTCCCGAACTGTGTGTCTAGGCCGGATGGTAACAGGAGACAAGGTACACAATGTTTTACCTAGGTTCGGGCCCTCTTGATGGAGGTAAAACCCTACGTCCTACTTGATTAATATTGATGATATGGGTAGTACAAGAGTAGATCTACCACGAGATCGAGGAGGCTAAACCCTAGAAGCTAGCCTATGGTATGATTGTTGTATGATGAAGTTGTCCTACGGACTAA
Organism: Triticum urartu; assembly: GCF_003073215.2. NCBI lineage: Eukaryota > Viridiplantae > Streptophyta > Magnoliopsida > Poales > Poaceae > Triticum > Triticum urartu. The sequence goes on from NC_053025.1 coordinate 500,148,494, forward strand.
AACCCTCCGGTTTATATAGACACCGGAGAGGGTTTAGGGTTACACAAAGTCGGTTACAATGGTAGGAGATCTTGAATATCCGCATCGCCAAGCTTGCCTTCCACGCCAAGGAAAGTCCCATCCGGACACGGGACGGAGTCTTCAATCTTGTATCTTCATAGTCCTGGAGTTCGGCTGAAGGTATAGTCCGGCTACCCGAACACCCCCTAATCCAGGACTCCCTCACCCAGTTTTATGCATTAGTTCCAGTCCTCAAACATTGCATGATTAGGTTGTGATATAACATGTGGGTTTGGGAAGTAGTTGATGAGGTAGAACCTTTTGCCCTGTTATTATCAAACCCTTGGGAGTTACTTCTACATATTGCTTATATTGCTATGCTATGCTCGTAGATGTGGTTTGGGTGAGTGAATCCATGACAGACGTGAGATTGTTAATTAATGGTTCAACTTAAGGTGGCAACTTTAATACACATCTGGGTGGATTTCTTGTCGGGCACCTTGAGAATCCAGTGTTGTCCTAGGATATCCTGGAGTACCCGTGTGATAATCCTAAGGTCCGCCACCCAGGCTCAAAGGGGAACTGAGATATTTCATGCTAGAAACTTCCGTGTGTAGCCACAAGCTATTATGGGCTCTAGCATAGTTAACTAAGTTGCATGACCTCTTTCAGTGGTAGGCTAGCAGATGTAGAGGGATGTAGGTTGGTACTGTCTACCCGGGGTTAGAGTTAATACTTCTGAAAGACTGTGTCGCGGTCATCCGTCTCTCAAACACCATGTAGTGCGAGAAATCCAACGGAGGAGATCGAGTCTTGTGGGGAAAAGTGTGCAAACCTCTGTAGAGTGTACAATCTAATCATGGTTAGCCATGTCCCCGGTTATGGACATCTTGAGTATCTATTTCTTGGATTATCATATGTATCTCATCAATCTAATTTAATATTGTTGGGTTGATAATTACTTTTAATTGGGATTGAGTTGGAGGAATCTTCTCAATGATGTTTCAACTGCCATGGTAGTTAAATAAAATCTATTCCTTTGTTGTAGGGAAAAATTGGCTTTTCGCAAAACTTTAACCATAGAGCCTTTCCACCAGCCAAATATGCATGTAGTGATAGCATTATTCAGTTCTTGCTCTACTGTGTTATATAGCCAGCATATTCCATGTGCTGACCCATTTTCGGGCTGCAATGTATTATGTTGCAGACTTTTCAGACGAGGAGTAAGGTTTGTTAGGTCATTGCCGTGCAGCTCAGCTATGCCGTTGGAGTTGATGGACTCACTTTATCTTCCAAGCCTTCCGCTGTTATCGTATTAGATGGCCTTATGCCATATTTACTGTAATAAGTTCTCTTTTGAGACATTCGATGTAATGAGTGTGTGATTGCTACTCTATTATAAATCCTTCGAGTACAGTGTGTGTCAGCATTACCGATCCAGGGATGACACTGAAGCATAGAGACTTGACCGTTTGAGGTCGGGTCGCTACAAGATGGTATCAGAGCACACGCTGAGTGTAGGACACGACCACTAAGCTAAATCCCTAGATCATTACTCTCTTCTCATTTCTGACTCGTCTCCATTTTCTACTCTTTAGGATGGGGGACGCAAGGAACAAGTCTGCACAACCGGATGAAGAAGCACCTTTTGGACGACACTTGAAGGAAGTCACTAAGTACCTGAACATTAGAATACCAAGCTTCACCGGGACTTACAACGCCACTTTACCAGAAGAGGAGTGATGTATGATTCAAGTTCAAGTTCCAGGAAGGACATTCATGCCAGTCACTAAGCCCATAAAGTTTTCCTTTGATGCACCAACCTGGAGTCTAGGAAAGAGTATGGCGGCCCACATCACCATGGGACGCATTGGAGAAGTTTACCATAAGGAGCTTAAGGATACTATCTACCAGATTTGTGGGCGCCGAGATGAGCAATGGGAGATGATCAGCACCCGGAAGGATAGATCAATCGCAACTTTCATCCAGGAGTTAAACCAACACATTCCTTGCCAGCAGAACCAGATGTGCGCAGGCATGATAGATTTAAAGAAGGCGATGACAAGGATCACGGAACTGGAGGAAGAACTCAAGGCTACTCGCAAAGATTATGAGGAAATCGTCGTACTAGTGGAGAAGAATGACGATCTGGAAAGGAAGCTAGGAGTCTTCATGGGAGACCCCATGCCAGGAGGAGAGGACGATGAACCCAAGGAGATTCGTTCTGAGTACTACATCATCATCGACGACACCGACTCGGACCCCGATGATAGCGATGATGACTATGAAGACGAAGCTGGAGCAGACATCATGGAGTCTTCGACCGATCAATATTTCTAGTACACCACCACATCAGTAGTAGTATTCCACCATGTATATGGCATAGTCCGAGCACTTTTGTAATGATAGTTAGATCGATTGTATGCCCTTGCTTGATTGATTGAGTGATATGATTGTGTTTGTCTCATGTGCATATGGGTAGTGTTTCTCTCACTAGACCTCATTCTATTCTATTCTCTTCCCTCTAAACCCTTAGATGCCTCTGAGACATGACCCTGGATTTACCTTCCCACCGGAGCTCACTCAGTTGAACCAACAGCAGAATACACTGATGTAGTTGTTAGTTCAGAATGAAGGCAACAACAACAACAACCCACCGCCACCACCACCGGTTGACCACTTAGCCCGCTTTCTAAGGTTGCAGCCGCCGGTGTTTTCCAGTAGCACCGAGCTGATAGTGGCAGATGATTAGCTCCGCAGGATTGCAAGGGAGTTAACCACTGTAGGATGTACAGATGCCGAGAAGGTGTGTTTTGCCGCACATCAGTTGGATGGACCAGCAGCCTCATGCTTGGAGAACTACACTGTCACCTACCCTATAGCCACTGTTACATGGGATCAGTTTCAGCAAGCATTCCGCACCGCCCATGTCTCAACGGGAGCTATGAGCATGAAGAAGCGTGAGTTTCGCAACTTGCGCCAAGGGAACCGTACTGTGGGGCAGTACGTGGATGAATTTAGTAAGCTGTCTCATTATGCCCCTGACGATGTAGCCACAGATGCCGCGAAGCAGGAGAAGTTTATGCAAGGGCTGAATGATGAGATGAGCATGCAATTGATGGTGGCAACATTTAACAACTACTAGGAGTTGGTAGACAAGGCTCTTATGATTGAAGGGAAGCAGCAGCAAATTGAGAGCCAGAAAAGGAAGTATGGATAAGGAAGGTATAACTCAGGAGCTCAGCAGAAGCCTCGTCTAACCCTGAACTTGGGAGGACTTGTTCATAGCCATGGAGGTCATAACCACAACGGAGGGAGTTCGCATAACCACAATGGTTCCAAGAATGGGACTGGGAACGGAACAAGCAACAATCAGAACTGCTCCAATCCAGCGACACCCACCAAGAGAGACCTAAGTCACATTACTTGCTTCAAGTGATGGAAGACTGGACACTATGCCATGTTGGGGATCGTAGCAGAAATTTAAAATTTTCTACACATCACCAAGATCAATCTATGGAGTCATCTAGCAACGAGAGAGAGAGGAGTGCATCTACATACCCTTGTAGATCGCGAGCGGAAGCGTTCAAGAGAACGGAGTTGATCGAGTCGTATTCATCGTGATCCAAATCACCGATGATCCTAGCGCCGAACAGACGACACCTCCGCGTTCAACGCACGTACGGAGCGAAGACATCTCCTCCTTCTTGATCCAGCAAGGGGGGGGGGGAGAAGTTGATGCAGATCCAGTAGCACGACGGCGTGGTGGTGGAAGCAGCGGGATTCCAGCAGGGCTTTGCCAAGCGCTACTGGAGGAGGAAGAGGTGTCACGGGAGGGAGAGGGAGGCGCCAGGGCTTAGGGTGTGGCTGCCCTCCCTCCCCTCCACTATATATAGGGGCTAGGGGAGCATTCCCCCTTGGAGATCCCATCTAGAAGGGGGCGGCGGCCCCTCGGGGGGCAACGGCCCCCTTAGGGTTTCCAACCAGGGGGGCGCATGCCCCCTCGGGGGGCAACGCCCCCTAGGGTTTCCAACCCTAGGCGCCTTGAGCCCTTGGGTGGGCCACACCTGCCCACCAGGGGCTGGTTCCCACGCTACTTCAGCCCATGGGGCCTCCGGGATAGGTGGCCCCACCCGGTGGACCCCCGGGACCCTTCCGGTGGTCCTGGTACAATACCGGTGACCCCCGAAACTCTCCCGATGGCCAAAACTGGACTTCCTATATATAAATCTTTACCTCCGGACCATTTTGGAACTCCTCGTGACGTCCGGGATCTCATCCGGGACTCCGAACAACTTTCGGTTAACCGCATACTAATATCTCTACAACTCTAGCGTCACCGAACCTTAAGTGTGTAGACCCTACGGGTTCGGGAAACACGTAGACATGACCGAGACAACTCTCCGGTCAATAACCAATAGTGGGATCTGGATACCCATGTTGGCTCCCACATGCTCCACGATAATCTCATTGGATGAACCACGATGTCAAGGATTCAATCAATCCCGTATACAATTCCGTTTGTCTATCGGTACGATACTTGCCCGAGATTCGATCGTCGGTATACCGATACCTTGTTCAATCTCATTATGGCAAGTCTCTTTACGCTTTCCCGTAACACATCATCCTGTGAACAACTCCTTGATCACATTGAGCTCATTATGATGATGTCCTACCGAGTGGGCCCAGAGATACCTCTCCGTCATACGAAGTGACAAATCCCAGTCTCGATTCGTGCCAACCCAACAGATACTTTCGGGGATACCCGTAGTGTACCTTTATAGCCACCCAGTTACACTGTGATGCTTGGCACACCCAAAGTACCCTTACGGTATCCGAGGGTTGCACAATCTCATGGTCTAAGGAAATGATACTCGACATTATAAAAGCTTTAGCAGACGAACTACACGATCTTGTGCTATGCTTAGGATTGCGTCTTGTCCATCACATCATTCTCTTAGTGATGTGATCCCGTTATCAATGACATCCAATGTCCATGGTCAGGAAACCGTAACCATCTATTGATCAACGAGCTAGTCAACTAGAGCCTCACTAGGGACACGTTGTGGTCTATGTATTCACACACGTATTACTGTTTCCGGATAATACAATTATAGCATGAACAACAGACAATTGTAATGAACAAGGAAATATAATAATAACCATTTTATTATTGCCTCTAGGGCGTATTTCCAACAGTCTCCCACTTGCACTAGAGTCAATAACCTAGTTACATTGTGATGAATCGAACACCCATAGAGTTCTGGTGTTGATCATGTTTTGCACGTGGAAGAGGTTTAGTTAACGGATCTGCGACATTCAGGTCCGTGTGCACTTTACAAATCTCTATGTCTCCATCTTGAACATTTTCACGAATGGAGTTGAAGCGACGCTTGATATGCCTGGTCTTCTTATGAAATCTGGGCTCCTTGGCAAGGGCAATGGCTCCAGTGTTGTCACAGAACAGAGTCATCGGGCCTGACGCATTGGGAAGAACTCCTACGTCGGTAATGAACTCCTTCATCCAGATTGCTTCATGTGCTGCCTCCGAGGCTGCCATGTACTCTGCTTCACATATAGATCCCGCCACGACACTTTGCTTGCAACTGCACCAGCTGACTGCCCCACCATTCAAAATATACACGTATCTGGTTTGTGACTTGGAGTCATCCGGATCTGTGTCGAAGCTAGCATCGACGTAACCCTTTATGACGAGCTCTTCGTCACCTCCATAAATGAGAAACATATCCTTAGTCCTTTTTAGGTACTTCAGGATATTCTTGACCGTTGTCCAGTGTTCCATGACGGGATTACTTTGGTACCTTCCTACCAAACATACGGCAATGTTTACATCAGGTCTGGTACACAGCATGGCATACATAATAGACCCTATGGCCGAGGCATAGGGGATGACACTCATCTTTTCTCTATCTTCTGCCGTGGTCAGGCATTGAGCCATGCTCAATCTCACACCTTGCAATGCAGGCAAGAACCCCTTCTTGGACTGATCCATATTGAACTTCTTCAATATCTTGTCAAGGTACGTGCTTTGTGAAAGACCAATGAGGCATCTCGATCTATCTCTATAGATCTTGATGCCTAATATGTAAGCAGCTTCTCGAAGGTCCTTCATAGAAAAACACTTATTCAAGTAGGCCTTTATGCTTTCCAAGAGTTCTATATCATTTCCCATCAATAGTATGTCATACACATATAATATGAGAAATGCTACAGAGCTCCCACTCACTTTCTTGTAAACATAGGCTTCTCCATAAATCTGCGTAAACCCAAACACTTTGATCATCTCATCAAAACGAATGTTCCAACTCCGACATGCTTGCACCAGCCCATAGATCGAGCGTTGGAGCTTGCATACCTTGTCAGCATTCTTAGGATCGACAAAACCTTCCGGCTGCATCATATACAATTCTTCCTTAAGAAACCATTAAGGAATGTCATTTTGACGTCCATTTGCCATATCTCATAATCATAGAATGCGGCAATTGCTAACATGATTCGGACAGAGTTCAGCTTCGCTACGGGTGAGAAGGTCTCATCGTAGTCAACCCCTAGAACTTGTCGATAACCCTTAGCGACAAGCCGAGCCTTATAGATGGTTACATTACCATCCGTGTATGTCTTCTTCTTAAAGATCCATTTATTTTCTATGGCTCACCGACCATCGGGCAAGTCTGTCAAAGTCCATACTTCATTTTCATACATGGATCCTATCTCGGATTTCATGGCTTCAAGCCATTTGTCGGAACCTGGTCCCGCCATCGCTTCTTCATAGTTCGAAGGTTCACCATTGTCTAACAACATGATTTCCAGGACAGGGTTGCCATACCACTCTGGTGCGGAACGTGTCCTTGTGGACCTACGAAGTTCAGTAGCAACTTGATCTGAAGTTTCATGATCATCATCATTAACTTCCTCTCTAGTCGGTGCAGGCACCACAGAAACATTTTCTTGAGTTGCGCTACTCTCCGGTTCAAGAGGCAATACTTCATCAAGTTCTACTTTCCTCCCACTTACTTCTTTCGAGAGAAACTCTTTCTCTAGAAAGGATCCATTCTTGGCAACAAATATCTTGCCTTCGGATCTAAGGTAGAAGGTATACCCAATAGTTTCCTTAGGGTATCCTATGAAGACGCATTTTTCCGATTTGGGTTCGAGCTTTTCAGGTTGAAGTTTCTTGACATAAGAATCGCATCCCCAAACTTTCAGAAACGACAACTTAGGTTTCTTCCCAAACCACAATTCATACGGTGTCGTCTCAACGGATTTCAACGGAGCCCTATTTAAAGTGAATGCGGCAGTCTCTATAGCATAACCCCAAAAGGATAGCGGTAGATCAGCAAGAGACATCATAGATCGCACCATATCTAATAGAGTGCGATTACGACGTTCGGACACACCATTACGCTGAGGTGTTCCAGGCGGCGTGAGTTGTGAAACTATTCCACATTTTCTTAAGTGTGTGCCAAACTCGTGACTCAAGTATTCTCCTCCACGATCTGATCACAGGAACTTGATTTTCCTGTCACGTTGATTCTCAACCTCACTCTGAAATTCCTTGAACTTTTCAAAGGTCTCAGACTTGTGTTTCATTAAGTAGACATACCCATATCTACTCAAGTCATCAGTGAGGGTGAGAACATAACGATAGCCACTGCGAGCCTCAACACTCATTGGACCGCACACATCAGTATGTATGATTTCCAATAAGTTGGTTGCTCGCTCCATTGTTCCGGAGAACGGAGTCTTGGTCATTTTTCCCATGAGGCATGGTTCGCACGTGTGAAATGATTCATAATCAAGAGACTACAAAAGTCCATCTGCATGGAGTTTCTTCATGCGTTTTTCCACCAATGTGACCAAGGCGGCAGTGCCACAAGTATGTGGGACTATCATTATCAACCTTACATCTTTTGGCATTCACACTATGAATATCTGTAACATCACGTTCGAGATTAAATAAGAACAAACCATTGACCGGCGGGGCATGACCATAAAACATGTCTCTCATATAAATAGAACAACCATTATTCTCATATTTAAATGAGTAGCCATCTCGCATTAAACGAGATCCAGATACAATGTTCATGCTCAAAGCTGGTACTAAATAACAATTATTGAGGTTTAAAACTAATCCCGTAGGTAAATGTAGAGGTAGCGTGCCGACGGTGATCACATCGACCTTGGAACCATTCCCGACGCGCATTGTCACCTCGTCCTGCGCCAGTCTCCGCGTATTCCGCAACTCCTATTTTGAGTTACAAATATGAGCAACTGCACCGGTATCAAATACCCAGGAGCTACTATGAGTGCTGGTTAGGTACACATCAATAACATGTATATCACATATACCTTTGGTATTGCCGGCCTTCTTATATGCTAAGTACTTGGGGCAGTTCCGCTTCCAGTGACCGTTTCCCTTGCAATAAAAGCACTCAGTCTCAGGCTTGGGTCCATGCTTTGGCTTCTTCCCGGCAACTGGCTTACCGGGCGCGGCAACTCCCTTGTCGTCCTTCTTGAAGTTCTTCTTACCCTTGCCTTTCTTGAACTTAGTGGTTTTATTCACCATCAACACTTGATGTTCCTTTTTGATCTCCACCTCCGCTGATTTCAACATTGAATATACCTCAGGAATGGTCTTTTCCATCCCCTTCATATTGAAGTTCATCACAAAGCTCTTGTAGCTAGGTGGGAGCGACTGAAGGATTCTGTCAACGACCGCATCATCCGGGATATTAACTCCTAGCTGAGATAAGCGGTTGTGCAACCTAGACATTTTGAGTATGTGCTCGCTGACTGAACTATTCTCCTCCATCTTACAACTTTAGAACTTGTTGGAGACTTCATATCTCTCGACCCGGGCATGAGCTTGGAAAACCATTTTCAGCTCTTGGAACATCTCATATGCTCCGTGCTGCTCAAAACGCTTTTGGAGCCCCGGTTCTAAGCTATAAAGCATGCCGCACTGAACCAGGGAGTAATCATCACTACGCGACTTCTAGGCGTTCATAACATCTTGAGTTGCTGGGAAAACAGGTGCTTCACCTAGCGGTGCATCAAGGACATATGCTTTCTTGGCAGCTATGAGGATAATCCTTGGGTTATGGACCCAGTCCGTGTAGTTGCTACCATCGTCTTTTAGCTTGGTTTTCTCTAGGAACACGTTGAAGTTGAGGGAAACATTAGCATGGGCCATTTGATCTACATGACATATTGCAAAGTTTTAGACTATGTTCATGATAATTAAGTTCATCTAATCAAATTATTTAATGAACTCCCACTCAGATAGACATCCCTCTAGTCATCTAAGTGATACATGATCCGAGTCAACTAGGCCGTGTCCGATCATCATGTGAGATGGACTAGTCATCATCAGTGAACACCTCCATGTTGATCGTATCTTCTATACGACTCATGTTCGACCTTTCGGTCTTCCGTGTTCCGAGGCCATGTCTATACATGCTAGGCTCGTCAAGTCAACCTAAGTGTATTGCGTGTGTAAATCTGGCTTACACCCATTGTATGCGAATGTTAGAACCTATCACACCCGATCATCACGTGGTGCTTTGGAACAACGGACCTTAGCAACGGTGCACAGTTAGGGGGAACACAATTCTTGATATTTTAATGAGGGATCATCTTATTTATGCTACCGTCGTTCTAAGCAAATAAGATGTAAAAACATGATAAACATCACATACAATCAAATAGTGACATGATATGGTCAATATCATTTTGCTCCTTTTGATCTCCATCTTCGGGGCGCCATGATCATCATCGTCACCGGCATGACACCATGATCTCCATCATCGTGATCTCTATCATCGTGTCTTCATGAAGTTGTCTCGCCAACTATTACTTCTACTACTATAGCTAACGGTTAGCAATAAAGTGAAGTAATTACATGGCATTTTCATTGACATGCAGGTCATACAATAAATTAAGACAACTCCTATGGCTCCTTCCGGTTGTCATACTCATCGACATGCAAGACGTGATTCCTATTACAATAACATGATCAATCTCATACATCACATATATCATTCATCACATCCTTTTGGCCATATCAAATCACACGTCATATGCTGCAAGAATAAGTTAGACATCCTCTAATTGTTGTTGCAAATTTTGTACGTGGCTGCTATAGGTTTCTAGCAAGAACGTTTATTACCTACGCCAAAACCACAACGTGATATGCCAATTTCTATTTACCCTTCAAAAGGACCCTTTTCATTGAATCCGATCCGACTAAAGTGGGAGAGACAGACACCCGCTAGCCACCTTATGCAACTAGTGCATGTCAGTCGGTGTAACCTGTCTCACGTAAGCGTACATGTAAGGTCGGTCCAGGCCGCTTAATCCCACGATGCCGCCGAATCAAGATAAAACTAGTAACGGCAAGTAAATTGGCAAAATCGACGCCCACAACAATTTGTGTTCTACTCGTGCATAGAAACTACGCATAGACCTTGCTCTGATACGACTGTTGGGGATCGTAGCAGAAATTATAAATTTTCTACGCATCACCAAGATCAATCTATGGAGTCATCTACCAACGAGAGAGAGAGGGGAATGAATATACATACCCTTGTAGATCACGAGCGGAAGCGTTCAAGAGAACGGGGTTGATGGAGTCGTACTCGTCGTGATCCAAATCATCGATGATCCTAGCGCCGAATGGACGGCACCTCCGCGTTCAACACACGTACGGAGCGGAGACGTCTCCTCCTTCTTGATCCAGCAAGGGGGGAGGAGAATTTGATGGGGATCCAGCAGCACGACGGCGTGGTGGTGGAAGCAGCGAGATTCCAGCAGGGCTTCGCCAAGCGCTACTGGAGGAGGAAAAGGTGTCACGGGAGGGAGAGGGAGGCGCCAGGGCTTAGGGTGCGGCTGCCCTCCCTCCCCTCCACTATATATAGGGGCTAGGGGGGCACATGCCCCCTTGGAGATCCCATCTAGAGGGGAGCAGAGGCCCCTCGGGGGGCAACGGCCCCCTTAGGGTTTCCAACCAGGGGGGCGCATGCCCCCTCAGGGGGCAACGACCCCCTAGGGTTTCCAACCCTAGGCGCCTTGGGCCCTTGGGTGGGACGCACCAGCCCACCAGGGGCTGGTTCCCATGCCACTTCAGCCCATGGGGCCCTCCGGGATAGGTGGCCCCACCCGATGGACCCCCGGGACCCTTCCGATGGTCCCCCTACAATACCGTTGAATCCCGAAACTCTCCCGGTGGCCGAAACTGGACTTCCTATATACAAATCTTTACCTCCGGACCATTCCAGAACTCCTTGTGACGTCCGGGATCTCATCCGGGACTCTGAATAACTTTCGGTTAACCACATACTAATATCTCTACAAATCTAGCGTCACCGAACCTTAAGTGTGTAGACCCTACGGGTTCGGGAGACACGTGGACATGACCGAGACAACTCTCCGGTCAATAACCAACAACGGGATCTGGATACCAATGTTGGCTCCACTACAAAAAAAAATACACTTCCGTGATGATACGTGTTTGTCACAGTAGGTCGCGTTTTTTGTCATGCATGTACACCCATGACGATTTTATGACAGAATCAAGATAGTCATACATGTGCTGTCGTAGAAGTGTTGTAAGACATTACCAAAATTATCATCACAGAAGTGTCCACTTCCATGACGATAAATTGCGCGTCACAGAAGTGCTTTCGTCAAGGGTGACCGACACATCGCATCCACCGTAACGGAACGCCGTTAAGCTATCGGGTCGGATTTTGGATCCGATAACCCGTTAACAACCCTAACCAATGGGAAATTTCCACGTGTGAAATTTTGATTGGCCGAAGGAAACACGTGTTGCCTCACCGTTGGGACAGATGTCATCCACTCATTGGATAGGAGGCGCCTATGATAGGTCGACACGTGGCACGTCCCAACAGTGGCCCATTCCGGTGAAAAAGGCCGGCCCAGTAAAAATTAGCAGGCCGACCCATATAAGGCCTACTTGTGTCAGGTCCATTTAAGCCCACGGCCCATACGAGATGTGCTAATTTGGCCCGTCAATGGCCCATTAAAGATTTGACACCATTGGAGCCCATTGTCAGTTCGAGCCCGTTAACAACCCGCTATATATTTGGGCTCAATATTGGCCCGATGAGATTTCGTCCTGTTAACGGCCCATTTAATGGATGGGCCAATTTTCAGGATGTACATCTTTCGGCCTTTTAGCGACCCATTTAAATGTTGGGCTAATTTCCGGCCCGGTGTGTCTTTCAGCCTGTTGACGGCCCATAAATCTGATGGGCCATTTGTAGTCGGACATGAGTTTCGGCCTTTTAGCGGCCCATTTAAGTGTTGGGCCAATTTCTAGCCCGGTGTCACTTTCAGCCTGTTGACGACCCATAAATCAGTTGGGCCATTTGTAGTCGGTCATGAGTTTTGGCCTTTTAGCGACCCATTTAAGTGTTGGGCCAATTCCCGGCCCTGTGTGCCTTTCGGCCTGTTAACGGACCATAAATGAGTTGGGCCATTTGTAGTCGGACCTTAGTTTTGGCCTTTTAACGGCCCATGCCCTTCATGGTCCAATACCAGCCCGGTTTCTCTTTCGGCCTGCTAAAGGCCCACAACACAGTTGGGCCGTTTACAATAAGACCTGACTTTCGGCCTCTTAGCGGCCCATGCTCTTCATGGTCCAGTACAAGCCCGCTGTCTCTTTCGGCCTGCTAAAGGCCTACAGTATAGTTGGGCCATAGGTAGCCCAAACTTAGTAACGGCCTGTTAACGGCCCGTGAAATAAATTGGGGCCACCTGTTGCCCGCTTCGATGTCCGCCTGTTAACGACTCAGGAGGTAAGAGGGCCGACCATTAACTTTCGGCCAAGTAACGGCCCATTAACTTAATGGGCCCACTAAAGTTCGTTCATGTATTTAGGCCAAATTAGATAATTTGAGCCCATTACGACGAGAAATTATGCACAGGACCAAAACCGATCAAGCAAAGGTACAGCATACAGGGAATAACGTTGCACATCCATCATATATTACAGGAAATTACATCCACTGGGCAATCAAAGATTGATGCCAGTGCAAATAAATGAGCAGAACATAACCATCTACAAAGTCACAATCTGCAACCTCAGCACAGATGACGCCCATAAGCATGAGGGCAAGTTCTTGCTGCTTTGCTACACTGTCTCTGAAAACATTGATTAGTTGTTGTGTCGCACGACTCTGCACCTCTGATTCATCCACCATTTCCATCATTGCTTCAGCCATTGATTGGTTCACAAACATACATTTATTTCGTTGCATTCGAGATAGAGGATACTGAACAGATTCAGATGGCAATTTTGGCAGGCTTGTATTATTGATAGTTGAAAGTGCAACTATCCCTAGGTGGTTTTGGTAATTCATAACAACATATAGCTCATTGGGCTAATGCTATTCCAAGATGATTATTTCAGGAAAGCTCAATGATTGGCATGGCATGGATGTGAAAGTGGAACCCTCAAAATGCTAAGGACAAAGGATTGGCTCAAGCTCAAAAGCTCAAGACTCTTCATTTTATATTTTAGTGATCCAAGATCACATTGAGTCTTTAGGAAAAGCCAATACTATCAAGGAGGGATGAGGCGTTGCTTAATGAGCCTCTTGCTTCATGTGCTTAGTGATATGCTCCAAAACCCTCAACTACTTTCCCATATCCACATATGACCTAAACCCTAAGCCAAACTCGGTCCTACCGATTCTTCCTATCCGGCGCCACCGAGTTTCACTTGTCATAAGCCACTGCCAAACCCTAGCAATTCGGTTCTACCGATAGGGATCTCGGTCTCACCAAGATGGGATTGCAAACTCTCTGTTTCCCTTTCGTAACTTTTCGGTCTCACCGAAAGAGCGAATTGGTCCCACCGAGATTGCAATGTAAATTCAGTGTTTCCCCTTTGTAACTTTTCGGTCTCACCGAAAGAGCAAATCGGTCCCACCGAGTTTGCCTGACCAACTCTCTGGTTAGCTAATTACCAAATTCGGTCTCACCGAGTTTGTGTAATCGGTCTCACCGAGATTACGTTATGCCCAAACCCTAACCATATCGGTCCTACCGAGTTGCATGTCAGTCCCACCGAAAATCTCTAACGGTCACTAGGTTTACATTTTCGGTCCGACCGAGTTTGTTGATTCGGTCCCACCGAGATTGGAAAACTGTGTGTAACGGTTGGATTTTGTGTGGAGGCTATATATACCCCTCCACCTCCTCTTCATTCGAAGAGAGAGCCATCAGAACACATACACCATTCCAACTCATATGTTCTGAGAGAGAACCACCTACTCATGTGTTGAGACCAAGATATTCCATTCCTACCATATGAATCTTGATCTCTAGCCTCTCCAAGTTGCTTTCCACTCAAATCTTCTTTCCACAAAATCCAAATCCTATGAGAGAGAGTTGAGTGTTGGGGAGACTATCATTTGAAGCACAAGAGCAAGGAGTTCATTACCTACATACCATTTGTTACTTCTTGGAGAGTGGTGTCTCCTAGATTGGCTAGGTGTCACTTGGGAGCCTCCGACAAGATTGTGGAGTTGAACCAAGGAGTTTGTAAGGGCAAGGAGATCGCCTACTTCGTGAAGATCTACCGCTAGTGAGGCAAGTCCTGTGTGGGCGATGGCCATGGTGGGATAGACAAGGTTGCTTCTTTGTGGACCCTTTGTGGGTGGTTGCTTCTTCGTGGACCCTTCGTGGGTGGAGCCCTGTGTGGACTCGCGCAACCGTTACCCTTTGTGGGTGGAGCCCTGTGTGGACTCTCGCAACCATTACCCTTTGTGGGTAGAAGTCTCCATCAACGTGGATGTAGGATAGCACCACCTATCCGAACCACGGGAAAAACATCCGTTTCTCCAATTGCGTTTGAATTCTCCGAACCCTTCCCTTTACATTCTTGCAAGTTGCATGCTTTACTTTCCGCTGCCAATATACTCTTTGCATGCTTGCTTGAATTGTGTGATGATTGCTTGACTTGTCCTAAAATAGCTAAAATCTGCCAAGAACTAAAATTGGGAAAAGGTTAAGTTTTTATTTGGTCAAGTAGTCTAATCACCCCCCTCTAGACATACTTTCGATCCTACAAGTGGTATCAGAGCTTTGGTCCCCATTTGCTTTGATCTCCATAGCTTTTGGTGGTCATAGCCTTGGTTTGACAGCCTAGGAGAGTATGGCGTCTAGCGAGGGAAATTATCACCGTAGAGGTCCCTACTTTGATGGTACTAATTTTGCTAGTTGGAAGCATAAAATGAAAATGCATATTCTTGGACATAACCCCGCCGTTTGGGCTATTGTGTGTGTTGGTTTGCAAGGTGACTTCTTTGATGGGAGAGAACCAAACCGTGAAGCTACCGCGGATGAGTTGAAGATGTTGCAATACAATGCTCAAGCTTGTGATATTCTCTTCAACGAATTGTGCCCCGAAGAATTCAACAAAATCAGCCGTCTTGAGAATGCGAAGGAAATTTGGGACACTTTGATTGATATGCACGAAGGTACCGACTCCGTCAAGGAATCCAAGTTGGATGTGCTTCAAAGCCAACTTGACAAGTTCAAGATGAAGGATGGTGAAGGTGTCGCTGAAATGTACTCTAGGCTTGCTCTCATCACAAATGAGATTGCCGGCTTAGGAAGTGAAGAGATGACCGATAGATTCATCATCAAGAAGATTCTAAGAGCCTTGGATGGAAAATATGATACCGTGTGCACATTGATCCAAATGATGCCCAATTACAAAGATCTCAAGCCAACGGAGGTGATTGGAAGAATTGTTGCTCATGAGATGTCACTTAAGGATAAAGAGGAACTTCACAACAAATCAAGTGGTGCCTATAAAGCCTCATGTGAAGCCCCTACATCATCAAGTGAGAAACAAGACTTCAATGAAGAATTAAGCTTAATGGTGAAGAACTTCGACAAGTTCTACAAGGGTAGAAGCAAAGATAGAAGCTTCAAGTCAAGGTCCTACAATGACAAAAGATCTTCTAGTCGAGAGCGAAACTGCTACAGTTGTGGAAGACCCGGACACTATTCCAATGAGTGTACGGCTCCCTACAAGAGAAGAGAAGATTCTCCAAAAAGAAGAAGCAAAGAATCACCACCAAGAGAGAGAAGGAGTAGTGATGATCGTTATGAACGAAGATACTCACGGAGAAGCAAGGATTTGGAAAGGAAGGAAAAATCATCAAGGAGCTACACAAAACGAAGACATCAAGCTCATGTTGGTGAATGGGTATCCGGCTCCGACTCCGACAGCCACTCCGAGAGAAGTTATCACTCCGACTCCGAAGATACTCAAGATGAAGGTGTTGCCGGTCTAGCACTTGTGTCAACCAACTCCTACGACATATTTGACTCACCAAATGAAGGAATTGGAAGATGCTTCATGGCCAAAGGTCCTAAGGTAACACACCCCGAGTATGTTGATTTCAATAGTGATGAAGATGACTTGTTAAGTGATGATTTGCTTGTTGACAACTCTAGTGATGAATACTATGATGAAACGTCAATTAATCATGCTAATAAAGATAAAACGAATGACAATGATAAGGAGAAGATTGAGGCTCTAACTAAAGAACTAAACACTCTTAAGTTAGCTCATGAAACTATCTTCGAAGATCATCGAGAACTTTTAAGAGCTCATGAGAAATTACGCTTTGAAAAGCTCAATCTTGAGCAAGAGCATGAGTTCTTAAAAGCAATCAATGATGATCTCCGCAAGAAAAGTTCTTCTTACATTCCCAAGCATTTACTCTTATCCACTTACATGCCTCAAGTCAAGTCTAGTAACAAGAACAAGAAAGATTCTTCCTCTAGCAGTAACAATGATCATGCTAAATCCAATATTGTTGCTTCTAGTAGTTCTCTTGATTCCACTATTGATTCTCTTAGCCAAGTTACACTTGAGCAAGAAAATAGCTTATTGAAGGGAATTATAGAGAAAGGAGTGTACAAAAGCCTTGCCGGGAGTAAGCAATTCGAGGAAATTGTGCGCAAGCAAGGAATGCACCGGAAGAATCAAGGTGTTGGTTTTGAACGAAAGTTCAATGCCAATGGAGTTGAGTGGGAAGAAGATCAATACCCCAAGACAAAGTTTGTTCCTCAACAAGAGAAGTATGATACTTCTTTCAAGGGGACACAAGCTCAAGATGATCTTCCACCACAAGACTACAAGCAAAAAGGCAAGGACAAGCTTCAAGAGGAAATTGATGCATTTGAAGAAGCTCCTAAGACCTTAGTCAAGTGGATTCCCAAGACTACTTCAAGTTCCACTTCATCAAGTACGACTACAACTCCAAGGATTTCCATCAAGATGGTGTGGATCCAAAAGAAGAAGAACTAGAGAGTTCTTGAGGGTGACTCCGCCAACATACTTCACTCTTATCATTTTGGCAAGAACAAGTGCAATCAACTTCGACATCTTGCACTAGTTCAAGGAGTCACAAACCCTCTTGTTGGTAAGACAAGGGACAAGGTAACCTAAAAGTTTTCATGGACATCATCTTGTGTGTGCATCACTCTATGTCTATGGATATCCTTGTTTGTTCCTTGTGGGACTAACCCATGTAGGTACTGAAAGTGCAATTCACTCAAATGGATAGCTCCAAGTGATCTAGATCAACATTGAGCATCCACATCTTCAACATCTACATGAAGTCATCATCGACGAAACCCAAGGTTAGTTCATCCCTCCAAGGGGGGATATCACATCTAGGAGGAGCTTTACTCTAAGACTTGAGCTAAAGCAACTCTAAAGATGTGAACACAATAATGCTTTATGTAAAAGTGGTAACCCCACTTGAGCTTAAACGATGAGTATGACCTATGATCAAGTGTTCTCACTTGACTCCTAAGTCAATATACTCATATATAGATGACCTTGTCATCGCAAATTGCTTGATAGATGCTAGAATTGGTTGTGCATGCCTTGCCACATATTTCATTTGCCATCTTATTGTGTGAGCATGGTGGTTGCATATTTTACTCATTCGAGGACATCCACTTGTTGTTTTGATCGTTTGGGTTTATTTCCTTTGCCAAGTGGATGGACAAGAATGCCTAAGAACCTCCTCTAGCTATCTATGCTTTTCTTGTCTCAAACTCTATTCATGCTGCATCACAAAATTTGATCAAGTCAGATTCGAACCACTCTGCGTGAGGAGCGCTCGGAGTCCCCGATTCGTCATAGACTTAAACTTCCAAAACCTCTTTATGATTCTCGGTCTGACCGATACCCCACTTTCGGTCCTACCGAGATCATTAAGTTGATCTAGGTTTTCGATCTTGGTGCAACTGATTTGAACCTTTCGGTCACACCGAGTTTCAGTAACTGGCTGCAGTTATGAATCTTGGTGCCACTGAGTTGTTCCACTCGGTCACACCGACAGGGTCGGGCTATATATAGTCACGGGCAGAATTTGGAAATTTCTCCGAACCCCTTCGCCCGCGCGATAGCCTGCTCTGCCAACATGGTCTCCGGATCGTCTTCTCGCCGCCAGCCGCCTCCAGTCGCTGGTCTCCGTCGCCGTCAACGGGAATTCTGCCCCGCCGTTGCCGCCGTAGCGAGTCTCCGCCGAGCTAGGGTATGGACTCGATGTTTGTGCTATTCTCCAATCCAATTCTCAGCACATTGTGATCATCATGATTCTTGCCACGATTGAAACACTCCTATCCAGTCAATACGCCCGTAGATTAGCTTTGATTTGAAAATTTTAGGGTTAGGTTTCCGCCGAAACCATCTCGGACCCACCGAGTTGTAAAACTCGGTCCCACCGAATTGGCTTATGCCATTGCACAAGTGAGACTCGGTCTGACCGAGAATTACTTATCAGTGTGACTGATTTTGGAACTCTGTGAAACCCTAGTAGTCTCGGTGCCACCGAACTGTGACTCGGTCCAACCGAGTTCACTAGTTTAGTTTCCAAAACTGCTTCGGTATCACCGAGTTTAAAAATCGGTAGATCCGAGATGATTTCAGTGGGAAACTAGAACTAAATTTTTGGATCATTCTTTTGCAAAAATCTGTGCATTTTGTGATGCTCATCTATTCTACCTCATCTATAAACTATTCATAGGGTCAGCAGTCAGAGCTTGCAGCATGTCTAATCAGAGTGACAGCCAGAACTTGTCAGAGCAGCAAGTGCAGATGAGTGAGGGCACTAGTCCCTCTAGCTCTTCAGATGATGGCAGCAGAAGTACCCCAAGCAATCTGCCAAAAGATGCCACCAGACAGAGGAAGAAGAGAACTTCTGATTCTGAAGATGAAGATTATGTGGCAGAGGAAGAGGCCACATCAAAGAGAGTTGAGCCAGCTCAAGGCACAAAGCCAGGTCTAAAGATCAAAAGGCCAGCAGGCAGGCAGCCTATGTCAAAGGCTAGAGCCTCAACTGAGAAGCCCACTCCCAAAGAGCCAGTTGCTGCAGAAGGCAAGAAGAGGAAGGAAAGGGTCAAGAAGACCGTAGCCAGAGTGCTTGGAAAGGCTTCCATTATGGCAGAGGAAGAGGAAGAAGAGGTTGCTGCACCAGCACCTAAGGCACCCAAGCTGATGGGTGATGCCATAAGATCAGGGGCTACTGCATCTAAGCCCAAAGCTGCCTCCAAGCCAAAACCAAAGAGGAATACAAGGAGCATTCCTGCAGCTGAGAAGAACAAGGCCCCAGTGCCTGAGACTGTTGCTGAAGAAGAGGATGAAGAGCAAGTTCTTAGAAAGCTCAAGCCCAAGATCACAGACCACAATGATGCTCATCCTGTGTCTAAGGACATGAAGCTCAGGAGAGACTCAGGGCTGAGGAAGTGGAGAGAAGCAGATCCATATGCTTCAAGGAGAAGGACTGCTGTGGACTACAGATTTCACACCAAGGAGCAGCAAGATTTCTACGAGACAGTACTGCTTGACAAGAAGCCCATTGTTTGTGACATGAGATGGGTCGACTGGACTTACATGAAGGAAAATAAGGAACACTACCCTGGAGTGTATGACAGCTTTAGTGCTTGTGGAGTTGCTGACTTTGTTGGGCAGAAGCTCACAAAGTGGAACGAGGAGCTAATCATGCAGTTCTACTCCACAGCACACTTCTACCCAGATGGAAGGATCACATGGATGTATGAAGGTACGAGGTACCAATCAACTGTTGAGGAATGGGCAAAGTTGATCAATGCCCCAGAGGAGCAAGCAGATGACTTGGACATTTATGCCAAGAAAAAGATGGATCATAACTCAATGTCCAACATGTACAAGGAAATTCCAAATGAAGCTCTTGACACTTTCAAATTTGGCTCAGTGCATTATCTTCTGTCAGGGCTGCCAACCATCAATTGGATATTGAGGCACACATTATTGCCCAAGTCTGGAGATCACAAGATGATCAGATGCCATGCAATCAACTTGCTTCACGTATTTGATGTGCCACAGAAATTCAAGGTCATGAGCCTCATAGTAGAGACTATCAAGAGGACTGCAACAGATCAGAAGAGGAGCTATGGATATGCACCTCAAATTCAGGAGCTCATCAACTCTAAGATGGGCACGGGCATATATTTATTGGACAAGGAACACCTGCCCATCCGTCCAGATTTTGAGGACAATCAAGTTGTCATGACTGAGAATGAGCCATCGTCTGCCCAAGCACAAGCAAAGAAGGAGAAGGCAAGGAAGGAGAAAGCTGCCAAGATGCCAACTCAAGAGGAGGCATCTGAGTATTTCTTGAAGACCAAACAAGAGCAGCTTGGTTACCTGATTGCATTCACCCTGCGGATTGAGAAAGGACTAGCCACCCTAACTCAAAACCAGGCAAACCTAGAGAGAATCATGGAATAAAAGTTCTATGACTTGGATGTCAAGGTAACAGAGATTCAGACTGCAGTGGAGCAGCTCCAGGATGACATGCAGGAGAGGAGAGGCAGGACTACCACTCATGCCTTTGCCAGAGTGCCACGAGGTTCGAGGTCGTCTGCCGTGCCAGTTGCTGACACAAGAGCCACCACTTCTGCACCAGCTACAGCTTCAGTTCCACTAGCTCCAGCATCTACTTCAGCTCCAACTCCAGCGTCTACTTCAGCATCTACAGAAGCCTTCGTCCTTGGAGTGATTCGGACTCCACCACCACCAGAAGATCAAGCCTGAGCGTCGATCTAGCACTATGCATTTTCTAGGAACTTTTTGGTAACTTGTTGCCAAAGGGGAGAAAAATGTATAGATCATAGGCTTCGAGAGAGAGAGTGTTGCTTTTCTCTCTTGCTTTATTTGGTGGTTTTTCGAACTTGTTTGCTTTTGAGTGCTTGAGATACTATGTCATTGCTTGTGAGACATTGATGATCATGTGTTTGATCATAAGCTACACTTAATGCTTGCTTAATGCTATTATCTTATCTATCTTATGTGATCATTCACTATTCTTGGTGATGTGTGCATGTATTTCATTCTTATCATTTTAAGCGCTCCACCAAGATGTATGTGACATGGAAGAGTAACCCATGACCCTAACGCATTGTGCATTTGCAGTCCAAAGCAAATTTTAAATATGCACAAACTTAGGGGGAGCTCTTACTTGTCACATACTTCTCAAATCGACGATATATTTCACGCTTATTATCATTTGTCGAAGCTTTGATCTATATGTTGTCATCAATTACCAAAAAGGGGGAGATTGAAAGTGCAACTATCCCTAGGTGGTTTTGGTAATTCATAACAACATATAGCTCATTGAGCTAATGCTATTCCAAGATGATTATTTCAGGAAAGCTCAATGATTGGCATGGCATGGATGTGAAAGTGGAACCTCAAAATGCTAAGGACAAAGGATTGGCTCAAGCTCAAAAGCTCAAGACTCTTCATTTTATATTTTAGTGATCCAAGATCACATTGAGTCTTTAGGAAAAGCCAATACTATCAAGGAGGGATGAGGTGTTGCTTAATGAGCCTCTTGCTTCATGTGCTTAGTGATATGCTCCAAAACCCTCAAACTACTTTCCCATATCCACATATGACCTAAACCCTAAGCCAAACTCGGTCCTACCGATTCTTCCTATCCGGCGCCACCGAGTTTCACTTGTCATAAGCCACTGCCAAACCCTAGCAATTCGGTTCTACCGATAGGGATCTCGGTCTCACCGAGATGGGATTGCAAACTCTCTGTTTCCCTTTCGTAACTTTTCGGTCTCACCGAAAGAGCGAATCGGTCCCACCGAGATTGCAATGTAAATTCAGTGTTTCCCCTTTGTAACTTTTCGGTCTCACCGAAAGAGCAAATCGGTCCCACCGAGTTTGCCTGACCAACTCTCTGGTTAGCTAATTACCAAATTCGGTCTCACCGAGTTTGTGTAATCGGTCTCACCGAGATTACGTTATGCCCAAACCCTAACCATATCGGTCCTACCGAGTTGCATGTCAGTCCCACCGAAAATCTCTAACGGTCACTAGGTTTACCTTTTCGGTCCGACCGAGTTTGTTGATTCGGTCCCACCGAGATTGGAAAACTGTGTGTAATGGTTGGATTTTGTGTGGAGGCTATATATACCCCTCCACCTCCTCTTCATTCGTGGAGAGAGCCATCAGAACACATACACAATTCCAACTCATATGTTCTGAGAGAGAACCACCTACTCATGTGTTGAGACCAAGATATTCCATTCCTACCATATGAATCTTGATCTCTAGCCTTCCCCAAGTTGCTTTCCACTCAAATCTTCTTTCCACCAAATCCAAATCCTATGAGAGAGAGTTGAGTGTTGGGGAGACTATCATTTGAAGCACAAGAGCAAGGAAGTTCATTACCTACACACCATTTGTTACTTCTTGGAGAGTGGTGTCTCCTAGATTGGCTAGGTGTCACTTGGGAGCCTCCGACAAGGTTGTGGAGTTGAACCAAGGAGTTTGTAAGGGCAAGGAGATCGCCTACTTCGTGAAGATCTACCGCTAGTGAGGCAAGTCCTTCATGGGCGATGGCCATGGTGGGATAGACAAGGTTGCTTCTTCGTGGACCCTTCGTGGGTGGTTGCTTCTTCGTGGACCCTTCGTGGGTGGAGCCCTGTGTGGACTCGCGCAACCGTTACCCTTTGTGGGTGGAGCCCTGTGTGGACTCTCGCAACCATTACCCTTTGTGGGTAGAAGTCTCCATCAACGTGGATGTAGGATAGCACCACCTATCCGAACCACGGGAAAAACATCCGTTTCTCCAATTGCGTTTGAATTCTCCGAACCCTTCCCTTTACATTCTTGCAAGTTGCATGCTTTACTTTCCGCTGCCAATATACTCTTTGCATGCTTGCTTGAATTGTGTGATGATTGCTTGACTTGTCCTAAAATAGCTAAAATCTGCCAAGAACTAAAATTGGGAAAAGGTTAAGTTTTTATTTGGTCAAGTAGTCTAATCACCCCCCTCTAGACATACTTTTGATCCTACAATAGTGGAGAGTGTCTCAACCACTGCATCATAACATAAATTAGGACGGGAACCAAACAGATTAATCATGAGTTATTGCCATATTACCTGGCCTAGATTTACTGGAAAGAAACAATGGGGTTGCCTTGTTGTTTTCAGAGTTTATCTTATTATCTTCAGCTGTCTGCACAAAATTAACACACTAGCATTGCTATCATTGGCCAAGTCAGATAATAGGAAAGCAACATTGACACAACGAACGTTTGGGCAACTAGCCTACACCAAATTAACACAATATGGCACAACTATCATCAGCCAAGTAAGGTAATACGAAAGCAACATTGACACAATGAATGAATGGGCAACCAGAGAAGTACTACAATTCAGTAACGTGCGTGATATGAGATAGTACATTCATGCAGCTCAGTATGCAAAACTACCAGGCAGTTTTCCTTACAAAAATCAACATTGGCTCCTTTAACATTTTGCTACAACTAATTTTAGATCAGATAAAGGTTAGATTCACGCCAATTAACAAAATACATGCTGATGTAAAAGTATAGTGATATACAATAGGTACTTACATCAGCATTGGAGCACAGAGAATTCCCGCAAGATATTTTCCTTGAATACGATCCCAATGGAGGAAGTCTTGTATCGTTTAACCTTATTTTCTAAAAGAGAGATGGGTAAGAAACACGTAGAAAATATGATCAGAATGCTATAAAATTTCATGATGCGAGGATACGCACACGCTTCTTAGAATGGAGTTGATATTCTTTTGCTGGACTGGAGCGGACTAGTTCTTTGGCCACTGGAATCTGCTTATTATCAATGGGAGTTGGGTTTAGTATAGTGATATACAATAGGTACCTACATCAGCATTGGAGCACAGAGAATTCCCGCAAGATATTTTCCTTGAATACGATCCCAATGGAGGAAGTCTTGTATCGTTTAACCTTATTTTCTAAAAGAGAGATGGGTAAGAAACATGTAGAAAATATGATCAGAATGCTATAAAATTTCATGATGCGAGGATACGCACACGCTTCTTAGAATGGAGTTGATATTCTTTTGCTGGACTGGAGCGGACTAGTTCTTTGGCCACTGGAATGTGCTTATTATCAATGGGAGTTGGGTTTCTCTGTGCTGGAGCAGTATCTATGAAAAAAGGAGTTGGTTTATTATCTCCTGGCGTTTGGATATTTTGCAAAGACCTGGTTTGTAACCCTTCAGATTCTAACATAGGCGTCTTCCCCTTGCATGCCTTATATAGAAGAATGGTGATTCAGTTATAAAACATGCTACAGCAGAGATGGAATAGGTACTGAAGAATAGAAAGGCATGAAATATTGACATGTATTCCCTCCATTCGGAAATAAATGGATGGGTCTAGGCGTATTTCAGTTCTAGATACATACAGTTTTATCCATTTCTGCGACATTTAATCCGGACGGAGGGAGTATGATGTAAGAGCTAGGGATACGACAGGACAACAGAGTAAAAAAAACACTAAAAACCCACTGCAGAACCAAATTATTCAAACCCACTGATATGAGATAGTACACTCCTGCAGCTCATGATGCAAAACTACCAGGCAGTTTTCCTTGCAAAAATCAACATTGTGGCCTTTAATCATACATTTTGCTACAACTAAATTTAGATCAGATAAAGGTTGGATTCACGCCGATTAACAAAATACATGCTGATGTAAAAATAGAGTGATATACAACAGGTACTTACATGTACATTGGAGCACAGAGAATTCCTGCAAGAATCTTTCCTCATAAACGATACCATTGCAGAAATTCTTCTATCTGTTAAGCTTATTTTCTAAAAGAGAGATGGGTAAGAAACATGTAGAAAATATGATCAGCATGCTATAAAATTTCATGATGCAAGGATACGCACACGCTTCTTAGAATTGAGTTGACATATTTTTGCTGGACTGGAGTGTTGGGTTTCGTAGTAATTTCAAAAAATTTCCTACGCACACGCAAGATCATGTGATGCATAGCAACGAGAGGGGAGAGTGTTGTCTACGTACCCAACGTAGACCGACTGCGGAAGCGCTGACACGACGTAGAGGAAGTAGTCGTACGTCTTCACGATCCAACCGATCAAGCACCGAAACTACGACACCTCCGAGTTCGAGCACACGTTCAGCTCGATGACGATCCCCGGACTCCGATCCAGCAAAGTGTCGGGGAAGAGTTCCGTCGGCACGACGGCGTGGTGATGATCTTGATGTACTACAGCAGCAGGGCTTCGCCTAAACTCCGCTACAGTATTATCGAGGACTATGGTGGCTGGGGGCGCCGCACACGGCTAAGGAATAGATCATGTGGATCAACTTGTGTGTTTCTGGGGTGCCTCTGCCTCAGCATATAAAGGACTAGAGGGGGGAGGCTGGCCGGCCAAGCTTGGCGCGCCAGGAGAGTCCTACTCCCTCTGGGAGTAGGATTCCCCCCCAATCCTAGTTGGAATAGGATTCGCGGAGGGGGAAAAGAGAGAGAGGGGGGCGGCCACCTCTCCTAGTCCTAATAGGACTAGGGGAAGGGGGAGGCGCGTAGCCCATGTAGGGCTGCCTCTTCTCTTTTCCACTAAGGCCCATCATGGCCCATTTAGCTCCCGGGGGGTTCCGGTAACCTTCCCGGTACTCCAGTAAAATCCTGATTTCACCCGGAACACTTCCGATATCCAAACATAGGCTTCCAATATATCAATCTTTACGTCTCGACCATTTCGAGACTCCTCGTCATGTCCGTGATCACATCCGGGACTCCGAACAACCTTCGGTACATCAAAATGCATAAACTCATAATATAACTGTCATCGTAACCTTAAGCGTGCGGACCCTACGGGTTCGAGAACAATGTAGACATGACCGAGACACGTCTCCGGTCAATAACCAATAGCGGGACCTGGATGCCCATATTGGCTCCTACATATTCTACGAAGATCTTTATCGGTCAGACCGCATAACAACATACGTTGTTCCCCTTGTCATCGGTATGTTACTTGCCCGAGATTCGATCGTCGGTATCCAATACCTAGTTCAATCTCGTTACCGGCAAGTCTCTTTACTCGTTCCGTAATACATCATCTCACAACTAACATATTAGTTGTAATGCTTGCAAGGCTTATGTGATGTGCATTACCGAGAGGGCCCAGAGATACCTCTCCGATAATCGGAGTGACAAATCCTAATCTCGAAATATGCCAACCCAACATGTACCTTTGGAGACACCTGTAATGCTCCTTTATAATCACCCAGTTACGTTGTGACGTTTGGTAGCACCCAAAGTGTTCCTCCGGCAAATGGGAGTTGCATAATCTCATAGTCAAAGGAACATGTATAAGTCATGAAGAAAGCAATAGCAACATACTAAACGATCGGGTGCTAAGCTAATGGAATGGGTCATGTCAATCAGATCATTCAACTAATGATGTGACCTCGTTAATCAAATAACAACACTTTGTTTATGGTTAGGAAACATAACCATCTTTGATTAACGAGCTAGTCAAGTAGAGGCATACTAGTGACACTAAGTTTGTCTATGTATTCACACATGTATTATGTTTCCAGTTAATACAATTCTAGCATGAATAATAAACATTATCATGATATAAGGAAATAAATAATAACTTTATTATTGCCTCTAGGGCATATTTCCTTCATGGAGCGGACTAGTTCTTTGGCCACTGGAATCTGCTTATTGTCAGTAGGAGTTAGGTTTCTCTGTGCTGGAGCAGTATCTATAAAAACTGGAGTTGGTTTATTATATCTTGGCGTTTGGATCTTTTGCAAAGGCCTTGTTTGTAACCCTTCAGATTCTAACATAGTCGTCTTCCCCTTGCATGCCTTGTATAGAATAATGGTGCTTTTATTATAAAACATGCGACAGCAGAGAGATGGAATAGGTACTGAAGAATAGAAAGGCATGACATATTGACATGTATTCCCTCCATCTGGAAAAAATGGATGGGTCTAGGTGTATTTCAGTTCTAGATACATCCTTTTTATCCATTTCGGCAACATGTAATCCGGACGGAGGGAGTATGGTGTAAGAGCTAGGGATACGACAGGACAACACAGCAAAAAAACACTAGTTGAATGTAAAACTGTATGCTAGCGGAATACGTACAGAAATAACTAAGGCAACATACACGTGTATGATTGGGAAAATAAGATGGCATTGCAACAGAGCTCTAGAACAGCACTTCAATGTAAAAAACATGGTATGGTAGACAGATGAAGTACATACTGATGAATAACAATGCATAAGATATTCAGAAGCATGATGTCCAAATTAAGCAAATGGCATTGCGATAGAGTAGAATGACAGTACTTGAATTTGAAAATATTTTATCATGAATGGAATAGGTACTGAAAAACAGGACGGCATGACATATTTACATGCATGATCAGCATGCTAAGCACATGGCATTGCAACAGAGTAGATACACTCCAGGACATTATATGCATGTTGTAGCCATATCACAGGCCAAGTTAGAGCAAGGACCTTGTGGGGTGAAGAGGATTCATCATCTTTCTGCAAGTCTTCTAAAGAACTGCCTTTACATGTTCCATCATATTGGGTATCATTGACATCAAGTTTATTGGCCTTTACATTGCTCCGTGAGGTTCTTGTGGATATATCAATGTGTGCAATTATATCTGACATGCATGGAAGAAAACTAGTAGTTAGATTTATGTAATGAGTGCCTGTAGGAGACGACATAAATAGTAGGACTGGGGTTAACTGGCAGCAACAGGTCTCATAAACTAAAGGGAGAACACAGATGAAAGCTACAGAATATGTATTGTTTGTACTCGAGATTAACTAGATGGCACACAAAATTATTAAAGAACAACATAGGTAATACTAGAAGTGGTATAATACTATAATCACCAGCCTATGGGATAGCATTGGCTGATGGATGATAACTATGGAACAATGTTACCTAAAGAACAAGTATCTTAGATGAACTATGGATTTTAACTCCTGAATAAGACCCATAAGAGATCAGCATGAATATACAGTGAAATGTGATGATATATTTTCCATGCTTAGATGAATAACAAAGCCATAAATTTTGCACACAAGTAAGATGAGGGTACAACCTATATGGCTGCCATCCATAAGAGTGAGCATCATGTGCTGACTTGTCGATGGCCCTGCCGTTGTTGTGGTTGTCCATGTCGGGCACATGCATTCGATGCAGGGAACTGTCCAGTGGGGACTATAGCTCCCTTCTGGTGTATGCTTCCCTTGTTGGAGCAGCTGCGGTGAGTCGGAAGATGGTGTGTCTGAAGATGCAGATAACACATAATGTTAATAACGACATATCTCTTTGATCTGAAGAAATACACTAAGAGATCAACAGCAAGGTACGAGAGTGGTCACACGTCTGTTGACTGAAGACTAAATTGGGGTCACACGATTTTATTTTATTTTGGTATTGTCCGATCTACGCCGGATGACTGGTCGTCTTGTGCCTCCCGGCTGACACTGTTCGGAATCTTCCCCGAAGAGCCAGCGACCAACGGCAGAGCAGCTGCCTCCACCGTTGAAAGTGCAAATATCCCTAGGTGGTTTTGGTAATTCATAACAACATATAGCTCATTAAGCTAATGCTATTCCAAGATGACTATTTCAGGAAAGCTCAATGATTGGCATGGCATGGATGTGAAAGTGGAACCCTCAAAATGCTAAGGACAAAGGATTGGCTCAAGCTCAAAAGCTCAAGACTCTTCATTTTATATTTTAGTGATCCAAGATCACATTGAGTCTTTAGGAAAAGCCAATACTATCAAGGAGGGATGAGGTGTTGCTTAATGAGCCTCTTGCTTCATGTGCTTAGTGATATGCTCCAAAACCCTCAACTACTTTCCCATATCCACATATGACCTAAACCCTAAGCCAAACTCGGTCCTACCGATTCTTTCTATCCGGCGCCACCGAGTTTCACTTGTCATAAGCCACTGCCAAACCCTAGCAATTCGATTCTACCAATAGGGATCTCGGTCTCACCGAGATGGGATTGCAAACTCTCTGTTTCCCTTTCATAACTTTTCGGTCTCACCAAAAGAGCGAATCGGTCCCACCGAGATTGCAGTGTAAACTCTTTGTTTCCTTTTTGTAACTTTTCGGTCTCACCGAAAGAGCAAATCGGTCCCACCGAGTTTACCTGACCAACTCTCTGGTTAGCTTATTACCAAACTCGGTCTCACCGAGTTTGTGTAATCGGTCTCACCGAGATTATGTTATGCCCAAACCCTAACCATATCGGTCCTACCGAGTTGCATGTCAGTCCCACCGAAAATCTCTAACGGTCACTAGGTTTACCTTTTCGGTCCGACCGAGTTTGTTGATTCGGTCCCACCGAGATTGGGAAACTGTGTGTAATGGTTGGATTTTGTGTGGAGGCTATATATACCCCTCCACCTCCTCTTCATTCGTGGAGAGAGCCATCAGAACACATACACAATTCCAACTCATATGTTCTGAGAGAGAACCACCTACTCATGTGTTGAGACCAAGATATTCCATTCCTACCATATGAATCTTGATTCTCTAGCCTTTCCCCAAGTTGCTTTCCACTCAAATCTTCTTTCCACCAAATCCAAATCCTATGAGAGAGAGTTGAGTGTTGGGGAGACTATCATTTGAAGCACAGAGCAAGGAGTTCATTACCTACACAACCATTTGTTACCTTGGAGAGTGGGTGTCTCCTAGATTGGCTAGGTGTCACTTGGAGCCTCCGACAAGGTTGTGGAGTTGAACCAAGGAGTTTGTAAGGGCAAGGAGATCGCCTACTTCGTGAAGATCTACCGCTAGTGAGGCAAGTCCTGTGTGTGCGTTGGCCATGGTGGGATAGACAAGGTTGCTTCTTCGTGGACCCTTTGTGGGTGGTTGCTTCTTCGTGGACCCTTCGTGGGTGGAAGCCTTCCGTGGACTCGCGCAACCATTACCCTTCGTGGGTGGAGCCCTCCGTGGACTCGCGCAACCGTTACCTTCGTGGGTTGAAGTCTCCATCAACGTGGATGTAGGATAGCACCACCTATCCGAACCACGGGAAAAACATCCGTGTCTCCAATTGCGTTTGAATTCTCCAAACCCTTCCTTTACATTCTTGCAAGTTGCATGCTTTACTTTCCGCTGCCATATACTCTTTGCATGCTTGCTTGAATTGTGTGATGATTGCTTGACTGTCCTAAATAGCTAAAATCTGCCAAGAACTAAAATTGGAAAGGTTAAGTTTTTATTTGGTCAAGTAGTCTAATCACCCCCCTCTAGACATACTTTGATCCTCAAGTGGTATCAGAGCTTTGGTCTCCATTTGCTTGATCTCCATAGCTTTGGTGGTCATAGCCTTGGTTTCACAACCTAGGAGAGTATGGCGTCTAGCGAGGGAAATTATCACCGTAGAGGTCCTTACTTTGATGGTACTAATTTTGCTAGTTGGAAGCATAAAATGAAAATGCATATTCTTGGACATAACCCCGCCGTTTGGGCTATTGTGTGTGTTGGTTTGCAAGGTGACTTCTTTGATGGGAAAGAACCAAACCGTGAAGCTACCGCGGATGAGTTGAAGATGTTGCAATACAATGCTCAAGCTTGTGATATTCTCTTCAACGGATTGTGCCCCGAAGAATTCAACAAAATCAGCCGTCTTGAGAATGCAAAGGAAATTTGGGACACTTTGATTGATATGCACGAAGGTACCGACTCCGTCAAGGAATCCAAGTTGGATGTGCTTCAAAGCCAACTTGACAAGTTCAAGATGAAGGATGGTGAAGGTGTCGCCAAATGTACTCTAGGCTTGCTCTCATCACAAATGAGATGCCGCTTAGGAAGTGAAGAGATGACCGATAGATTCATCATCAAGAAGATTCTAAGAGTCCTGGATGGAAAATATGATACCGTGTGCACATTGATCCAAATGATGCCCAATTACAAAGATCTCAAGCCAACGGAGTGATTGGAAGAATTGTTGCTCATGAGATGTCACTCAAGGATAAAGAGGAACTTCACAACAAATCAGTGGTGCCTATAAAGCCTCATGTGAAGCCCCTACATCATCAAGTGAGAAACAAGACTTCAATGAAGAATTGAGCTTAATGGTGAAGAACTTCAACAAGTTCTACAAGAGTAGAAGCAAAGATAGAAGCTTCAAGTCAAGGTCCTACAATGACAAAAGATCTTCTAGTCGAGAGCGAAACTGCTATAATTGTGGAAGACCCGGACACTATTCCAATGAGTGTACGGCTCCCTACAAGAGAAGAAGATTCTCCAAAAAGAAGAAGCAAAGAATCACCACCAAGAGAGAGAAGGAGTAGAGATGATCGTTATGAACGAAGATACTCACGGAGAAGCAAGGATTCGGAAAGGAAGGAAAAATCATCAAGGAGCTACACAAGACGAAGACATCAAGCTCATGTTGGTGAATGGGTATCCGGCTCCGACTCCGACAGCCACTCCGAGAGAAGTTATCACTCCGACTCCGAAGATACTCAAGATGAAGGTGTTGCCGGTCTAGCACTTGTGTCAACCAACTCCTACGACATATTTGACTCCAAATGAAGGAATTGAAGATGCTTCATGGCCAAAGGTCCTAAGGTAACACACCCCGAGTATGTTGATTTCAATAGTGATGAAGATGACTTGTTAGGTGATGATTTGCTATTGACAACTCTAGTGATGAATACTATGATGAAACATCAATTAATCATGCTAATCAAGATAAAACGAATGACAATGATAAGGAGAAGATTGAGGCTCTAACTAAAGAACTAAACACTCTTAAGTTAGCTCATGAAACTATCTTCGAAGATCATCGAGAACTTTTAAGAGCTCATGAGAAATTACGCTTTGAAAAGCTCATCTTGAGCAAGAGCATGAGTTCTTAAAAGCAATCAATGATGATCTCCGCAAGAAAAGTTCTTCTTACATTGCCCAAGCATTTACTCTTATCCACTACATGCCTCAAGTCAAGTCTAGTACAAGAACAAGAAAGATTCTTCCTCTAGTAGTAACAATGATCATGCTAAATCCAATATTGTTGCTTCTAGTAGTTCTCCTTTTTCCACTAATGATTCTCTTAGCCAAGTTACACTTGAGCAAGAAAATAGCTTATTGAAGGGAATTATAGAGAAAGGAGTGTACAAAAGCCTTGCCGGGAGTAAGCAATTCGAGGAAATTGTGCGCAAGCAAGGAATGCACCGGAAGAATCAAGGTGTTGGTTTTGAACGAAAGTTCAATGCCAATGGAGTTGAGTGGGAAGAAGATCAATACCCCAAGACAAAGTTTGTTCCTCAACAAGAGAAGTATGATACTTCTTTCAAGGGGACACAAGCTCAAGATGATCTTCCACCACAAGACTACAAGCAAAAAGGCAAGGACAAGCTTCAAGAGGAAATTGATGCATTTGAAAGAAGCTCCTAAGACCTTAGTCAAGTGGATTCCCAAGACTACTTCAAGTTCCACTTCATCAAGTACGACTACAACTCCAAGGATTTCCATCAAGATGGTGTGGATCCAAAAGAAGAAGAACTAGAGAGTTCTTGAGGGTGACTCCGCCAACATGCTTCACTCTTATCATTTTGGCAAGAACAAGTGCAATCAACTTCGACATCTTGCACTAGTTCAAGGAGTCACAAACCCTCTTGTTGGTAAGACAAGGGACAAGGTAACCTAAAAGTTTTCATGGACATCATCTTGTGTGTGCATCACTCTATGTCTATGGATATCCTTGTTTGTTCCTTGTGGGACTAACCCATGTAGGTATTGAAAGTGCAATTCACTCAAATGGATAGCTCCAAGTGATCTACATCAACATTGAGCATCCACATCTTCAACATCTACATGAAGTCATCATCGACAAAACCCGAGGTTAGTTCATCCCTCTAAGGGGGGATATCACATCTAGGGGGAGCTTTACTCTAAGACTTGAGCTCAAGCAACTCTAAAGATGTGAACACAACAATGCTTTATGTAAAAGTGGTAACCCCACTTGAGCTTAAACGATGAGTATGACCTATGATCAAGTGTTCTCACTTGACTCCTAAGTCAATATACTCATATATAGATGACCTTGTCATCGCAAATTGCTTGATAGATGCTAGAATTGGTTGTGCATGCCTTGTCACATATTTCATTTGCCATCTTATTGTATGAGCATGCTGGTTGCATATTTTACTCATTCGAGGACATCCACTTGTTGTTTTGATTGTTTGGTTTTATTTCCTTTTGCCAAGTGGATGGACAAGAATGCCTAAGAACCTCCTCTAGCTATCTATGCTTTTCTCGTCTCAAACTCTATTCATGCTACATCACAAAATTTGATCAAGTCAGATTCGAACCACTCTGTGTGAGGAGTGCTCGGAGTCCCCGATTCGTCATAGACTTAAACTTCCAAAACCTCTTTATGATTCTCGGTCTGACCGATACCCTACTTTCGGTCCTACCGAGATCATTAAGTTGATCTAGGTTTTCGATCTCGGTGCAACCAATTTGAACCATTCGGTCACACCGAGTTGCAACAACTGTATACAGTTTTGCATCTCGGTGCCACCGAGTTGTTCCACTCGGTCACACCGACAGGGTCGGGCTATATATAGTCACGGGCAAAAATTTGGAAATTTCTCCGAACCCCTTCGCCCGCGTGATAGCCTGCTCTGCCAACTTGGTATCCGGATCGTCTCCTCGCCGCCAGCCACCTCCAGTCGCTGGTCTCCGTCGCCGTCAACGGAAATTCAACCCCGCCGTTGCCGCCGTAGCGAGTCTCCGCCGAACTAGGGTATGGACTCGATCTTTGTTCTATTCCCCAATCCGATTCTTAGCACATTGTGATCATCATGATTCTTGCCACGTTTGTTAAACTTCTATCCAGTCAATGAACTCGTAGATTAGGTTTAATTCGAAAATTTTAGGGTTAGGTTTCCACCGAAACCATCTCGGACCCGCCGAGTTGAAAAACTCGGTCCCACCGATTTGGCTTATGCCATTGCACAAGTGAGACTCGGTCTGACCGAGAATTACTTATCGGTGTGACCGATTTTGGAACTCTGTGAAACCGTAGCAGTCTCGGTGCCACCGAACTGTGACTCGGTCTGACCGAGTTCACTAGTTTAGGTGCCAAAACTGCTTCAGTATCACCGAGTTTAGAAATCGGTAGATCCGAGATGCTTTCAGTGGGAAACTAAAACTAAGTTTTTGAATTACTCTTTTGCAAAAATCTCTGCATTTTGTGATGCTTATCCACTCTATCTCATCTATAACCTATTCACAGGGTCAGCAGTCAGAGTTTGCATCATGTTAGACCAAAGTGATAGCCAGAACTTGTCAGAGAAGCAAGTGCAGATGAGTGAGGGCACTAGTCCCTCAAGTTCCTCAGATGATGGCAGCAGGAGCACCCCTAGCAATCTTCCTAAAGCTGCCACAAGACAGAGAAAGAAGAGAACCTCAGACTCAGAAGATGAGGATTATGTGGCAGAAGAGGAAGCAACTTCCAAGAGAGTTGAGCCAGCACAGGGCATAAAACCAGGGATGAAGATCAAAAGGCCAGCAGGCAGGCAGCCTATGTCAAAGGCCAGAGCTTCAACTGAGAGGCCCACTCCCATTGAGCCAGTTGCTGCTGAAGGCAAGAAGAGGAAAGAAAGGGTGAAGAAAACTGTAGCCAGAGTGCTTGGCAAGGCTTCCATCATGGAAGATGAGGAGGAAGAAGAAGAGGTAGCTGCACCAGCACCTAAGGCACCCAAGCTGATGGGTGATGCCATAAGAACAGGGGCAGCTGCTTCCAAGGCCAAGCCAGCTCCAAAGCCAAAGCCAAAGAGGAACACAAGAAGCATCCCAGCTACTGAGAAGAACAAGGCCCCAGTGCCTGAAGCTGCAGAAGAAGAAGAGAATGTTCTTAGAAAGCTCAAGCCCAAGATCCCAGACCACAACGATGCTCATCCTGTGGCTGAGGATATGAAACTCAGGAGAGATTCAGGGCTCCGGAAGTGGAGAGAAGCAGACCCATATGCTTCAAGGAGAAGGACTGCAGTTGACTACAGGTTTCACACCAAGGAGCAGCAAGACTTTTATGAGACAGTGCTGCTAGACGAGAAGCCAATTGTCTGTGATATGAGATGGGTTGATTGGCAATACATCAAGGACAACGAAGAGTACTACCCTGGAGTGCAGGACAGCTTCAAGGCATGTGGAGTAGAGGACTTTGTTGGGCAGAAGCTCACAAAGTGGAACGAGGAACTCATCATGCAGTTCTACTCCACAGCCCATTTCTATCCAGATGGCAGGATTGTATGGATGTCAGAGGGTACGAGGTACCAGTCTACAGTTGCTGAATGGGCTCAGTTGATTAATGCCCCAGAAGAGCATGACGATGACTTGGACATTTATGCCAAGAAGAAGATGGACCACAACTCAATGTCAAACATGTACAATGAGATTCCAAATGAAGCTCTTGATACGTTCAAGTTTGGCTCAGTACACTATCTTCTGTCAGGGCTGCCAACCATCAACTGGATTCTTAGGCACACCCTATTGCCCAAGTCTGGAGATCACAAGATGATCAGGGGCCACGCGATCAACTTGCTTCATATCTTTGACGTGCCACAGAAATTCAAAGTCATGAGCCTTATGATTGAAACAATCAAGAGGACAGCAGCAGACCAGAAGAGGAGCTGTGGATATGCCCCACAAATTCAGGAGTTAATCAACTCCAAGATGGGCACAGGCATATACTTATTGGACAAGGAACACCTGCCCATCCGTCCAGATTTTGAAGATAATCAAGTTGTCATGAATGAGAATGAACCATCATCTGCACAAGCACAAGCAAAGAAGGAGAAGGCAAGGAAGGAGAAAGCTGCCAAGATGCCAACTCAAGAGGAGGCATCTGAGTATTTCTTGAAAACCAAACAAGAGCAGCTTGGTTACTTGATTGCATCCACACTGAGGATTGAGCAAGGACTGGCCACCCTCACTCAGAATCAGCAGAGCTTAGAGAGGATCATGGAACAAAAGTTCTATGACTTGGATGTCAAAGTAACAGAGATTCAGTCTGCAGTGGAACAACTTCAGGATGACATGCAGGAGAGAAGAGGCAAGGCTACAACTGATGCATTTGCCAGAGTGCCAAGAGCTCAGAGATCACATGCAGTGCCAGTTGCTGACACCAGAGCCACCACTTCTGCACCAGCTATAGCCTCAGTTCCACCAGCTCCAGCGTCCACTTCAGCCTCGACTCCGACCACGTCTACAGAAGGCTTCGTCCTTGGAGTGCTCCGGACTCCACCACCGCCAGAAGATCAAGCCTGAGTGTCGACTTAGCACTATGCATTTTCTTGGAACTTTTTGGTAACTTGTTGCCAAAAGGGGAGAAAATGTATAGATCATAGGCTTCGAGAGAGAGTGTTGCTTTTATTCTCTCTTGTTCTATTTGGTGGTTTTTCGAACTTTGTTTGCTTTTGTGTGAGATACTATGTCATTTCTCGTGAGACATTGATGATCATGTGTTTGATCATAATCTACACTTAATGTTTGCTTAATATTATCACCTTATCTATCTTATGTGATCATTCACTATTCTTGGTGATGAGTGCATGTATTTCATTCTTATCATTTTAAGCGCTCCACCAAGATGTATGTGACATGGAAGAGTAACCCATGACTCTAACTCTTTGTGCATTTGCAGTCCAAAGAAAATTTTAAATATGCACAAATTTAGCGGGAGCTCTTACTTGTCACATACTTCTCAAAGCGACGATATATTTCATGCTTATTATCATTTGTCGAAGCTTTGATCTATATGTTGTCATCAATTACCAAAAAGGGGGAGATTGAAAGTGCAACTATCCCTAGGTGGTTTTGGTAATTCATAACAACATATAGCTCATTGAGCTAATGCTATTCCAAGATGACTATTTCAGGAAAGCTCAATGATTGGCATGGCATGGATGTGAAAGTGGAACCCTCAAAATGCAAAGGACAAAGGATTGGCTCAAGCTCAAAAGCTCAAGACTCTTCATTTTATATTTTAGTGATCCAAGATCACATTGAGTCTTTAGGAAAAGCCAATACTATGAAGGAGGGATGAGGTGTTGCTTAATGAGCCTCTTGCTTCATGTGCTTAGTGATATGCTCCAAAACCCTCAATTACTTTCCCATATCCACATATGACCTAAACCCTAAGCCAAACTCGGTCCTACTGATTCTTTCTATCCGGTGCCACCGAGTTTCACTTGTCATAAGCCACTGCCAAACCCTAGCAATTCGGTTCTACCGATAGGGATCTCGGTCTCACCGAGATGGGATTGCAAACTCTCTGTTTCCCTTTCGTAACTTTTCGGTCTCACCGAAAGAGCGAATCGGTCCCACCGAGATTGCAGTGTAAACTCTTTGTTTCCTTTTTGTAACTTTTCGGTCTCACCGAAAGAGCAAATCGGTCCCACCGAGTTTACCTGACCAACTCTCTGGTTAGCTTATTACCAAACTCGGTCTCATCGAGTTTGTGTAATCGGTCCCACCGAGATTACGTTATGCCCAAACCCTAACCATATTGGTCCTACTGAGTTGCATGTCAATCCCACCGAAAATCTCTAACGGTCACTAGGTTTACCTTTCGGTCCGACCGAGTTTGTTGATTCGGTCCCAACCGAGATTGGAAAACTGTGTGTAACGGTTGGATTTTGTGTGGAGGCTATATATACCCCTCCACCTCCTCTTCATTCGTGGAGAGAGCCATCAGAACACATACACAATTCCAACTCATATGTTCTGAGAGAGAACCACCTACTCATGTGTTGAGACCAAGATATTCCATTCCTACCATATGAATCTTGATCTCTAGCCTTCCCCAAGTTGCTTTCCACTCAAATCCTCTTCCACCAGATCCAAATCCTATGAGAGAGAGTTGAGTGTTGGGGAGACTATCATTTTTACCTACACACCATTTGTTACTTCTTGGAGAGTGGTGTCTCCTAGATTGGCTAGGTGTCACTTGGGAGCCTCCGACAAGGTTGTGGAGTTGAACCAAGGAGTTTGTAAGGGCAAGGAGATCGCCTACTTCATGAAGATCTACCGCTAGTGAGGCAAGTCCTTCGTGGGCGATGGCCATGGTGGGATAGACAAGGTTGCTTCTTCGTGGACCCTTCGTGGGTGGTTGCTTCTTCATGGACCCTTTGTGGGTGGAGCCCTCCATGGACTCGCGCAACCATTACCCTTCATGGGTGGAGCCCTCCGTGGACTCGCGCAACCGTTACCCTTCATGGGTTGAAGTCTCCATCAACGTGGATGTAGGATAGCACCACCTATCAGAACCACGGGAAAAACATCCGTGTCTCCAATTGCGTTTGAATTCTCCAAACCCTTCCCTTTACATTCTTGCAAGTTGCATGCTTTACTTTCCGTTGCCAATATACTCTTTGCATGCTTGCTTGAATTGTGTGATGATTGCTTGACCTGTCCTACAATAGCTAAAATCTGCCAAGAACTAAAATTGGGAAAAGGTTAAGTTTTTATTTGGTCGAGTAGTCTAATCCCCCCCCCCCCCTCTAGACATACTTTCGATCCTACAGCCGTCCGTGGCCCCGGCCAAAACCCTGCTCCCCGCCCCACCGCACTACTGTGGTTGCGCCGCCCCCGGGCCAATCCACAAAGACTCCCCATCATCCAGATCCGGCGGCGGCAGTACCTTAAACCCATGCAACTCTAAAAGATAGCTATCTAAGCGCTGCTTCCACGGCGAACTTGCGACCCCACACTCTTACGTTAGACACCAGCCAACCGGCAGCCTAGGAGATCC
Organism: Triticum urartu; assembly: GCF_003073215.2. Taxonomy (NCBI): domain Eukaryota; kingdom Viridiplantae; phylum Streptophyta; class Magnoliopsida; order Poales; family Poaceae; genus Triticum; species Triticum urartu. The sequence goes on from NC_053025.1 coordinate 500,187,724, forward strand.
GCCGCCTCGAGGGGTGCTGCTTCCCACTGGGAATTGATTGGCCCAAAATAAAAATTCAGACAACTGACGCCTAAATAAAGTGATTTGAGATGAGGGTGTGACATATCTGGCGGCATGGTGAAGTAGGCAGGTCCAGCTGTTGAGTCGGTGAGGCCGGCGCGGTTGCGGTGGCGACCGGCGGCAGGGAAAGAGCGATGTCACGACGGTCGACGGCTACGCAGAAGCAGCGCCGGGACTCTGGACGGATCCGAAGTTGGAGCCGCTCCGGCGCCGTGAACAATGGCGGGGGTGAATCGGCTCCGGTACGATTCATGCGGCCGTCGTCGAGGCAGCACCAACAGCACGGAGTAAGAGGCACTCAACCCAGTGCACGATGGCAAATGGACAACGTCTCTGGCATTAGGGAGGAGGGCGGCTGTGAAATTAGTGCTGTGGGGGAGCCATGGAGGTGGGGTTGAGGTTTAGCGACTCGGGAGAAGGGAGGTCCCTGGGGAGAAGGTGATTTGGCGCCCACGAGGTATGAATGGGGGGGCGGGGGGGATTGGGAGGGGAGTGGAACCATGTCTTATGGACGCATTTGTCTGAAATGTGAGGGGGAGTTACAGTTCTACCCTTGCCTATAGGCTTCTCGGCTTGGGTCTGTGTACTGAGGATCGGGGATAGTAGAGTAACTTTGCTTCTCCCCAAATAGTGGTCGGGAGCGATTTCGGGCGAGGAGGGCGTGTTTTGAACTATAGTGGGTGCGAGCGATTTCGGGCGAGGAGAGTGTGTTTTGCCGACCATGGTTTATGAATTATTCGGCACATGTCATTTCGGCCGAGGAGAAGGCGCGCTTGGATGAAGTTATGAACCTACCCTCGATGTACAATGGGCCAATTGATGTGTGTCCCACATAGGACGGTAATTTCGCGTCTCCCATTTATTTGCTCACGCGAATTCCACCGAGCAGAGAGGATGTTTAACGGTTCGTTCAATTTTTGGGCGAACGAGCATCCACGTCTACCTTACCAAGTCGATTCGGATCAAATTTTGAAATATTAGCTTGCCCCTTCTTTTAGATGGAGAGATGATGCTCGGGAGTAATGTGTTTTTACATGCTCGTTGCTAGCGACTTACTATATGACAAATAGTTGACCCACTCAAAAACGCGAATCAAACCCAAAATGAAATATCCCGATTCAATGAAATAGCTCGTTCGGTAGGTCAAAATAGTGAACTAAATCCAAAATTGAACACCTCAATCGAGTAGCATGTTGTACAGTATTATAGTACTCCATGAACATGTTGAAAGTCAAATTAATGAATTTTTTTGATATACGCATATATCCGTTCATGTGTGGATTGCAGACAACATGTTCTCCAATTTAAATATTTGAATGCAAGTTTATATCGAAACATGGTTTATATCAGTCTTTGATGCATAAAACGCGACCTCCCCCTCTCCCGGACTCTTGTTCTCTCTCTCTCCCTCTCGCCGACAATCTCCAATTCCGTCGCATGCATCCGACACAAAAACCTTGTTGGTCCCTCTCCCTTTCTCTCCATCTCTCTCTCTCTTTGTGTGTGTGGGGGGTCTCTTTCTAGTTCGCATGCATATATACACCATCTATAGGTCTCTCTCGCACACTATGTATGATACTCTAGCTAGTCCAAGCTAGATATCTTTGGTGCACTCTCGTACGCACACAAATTCCTTGTCTCTTTGCCCGTAACTCTCTCACGCACCACTATGTTGTCTTGGAGCTCTTCCCCCCTCTCTCAAACTCTCCATCCACCTGGGTCACACATACACATGCATATCTCACTCGCACTCGATAGGCCCATCTAAAACTCTATCTCTCCCCCTCGTTCTCTCTCCATCTCACACGTGCACACACACAATCTCATGCCCAGCTAGCCAAGTATGATGGTCTCTCACTCAATTGTAGGCACACGCAGTCCCCCTATATGTGTATGACTAGCTAATCTTAGTCTCCATCACAAACATGTGCATGGTCTATCTCGATTTCTCTCGGGGCATCTTTCTATCGTGCACGCACTCCCTCGATCTCCCACCCATATAGTCCCCTCATGATCTCGACGGGATCTCTCTATCACAAACACACCCTCTCTTCCTCCCCATGCGTCCATGCCATCCATGTGTCCCTCTCGACCTTTGTTCCTTGTTGGCCAGACCTCTATTGGACATGTGCTACAGGGGTGTCTCTCTCCGTTGCAAACAATCACACACTAGCTATCTTCGTGTATCTCCTCGCCTCGCTTTTCCATCTCGGAGATGCATGCGTGATATGTTCGCATAAGAAACGAAAAAACACACACTCTCTCTAATTTATCGTTTATTGTCACTTTCTCTTTCACACACATAATCTTTTTGCACACTTACTCATTCTCCTTCACACGCACTTGATCTGTCTCGACTGAGGCACTCTCCTCGGTCCATAGCATATAGATTTATTGAAAAGTCAAACATCACATAGTTTGACCATGTACGTGGAGAAAAAGAATTACATCTAGTACGGCAAACATATACCATTAGATTCACCATGAGATGTACTTTTGTCTGATGTATCTTTCGTATTATAGATATAAATAAAATTTGCATAAACCTGATCAAAGTTTCCAAAGTTTGACTTCTGAAAAATTTACATGCACTGCATTATCGAGCGGATGGAATATCTCTTTCCCCTCTCAGCTATCTGACGCACCACTCAGCCTTATCAGGGCTCCTCAATCTCTCTCAAACTTTATTGGTCGGTTTGGTTCGTGGCCTAACCCTCATGCCTTGATAGCCGGTACTGCCTGGTGTGGACGTGAGATGTAAAATATCTCTGCCTGGCCAGGCTTGTGTGGTGCTGAAGCGTTTGGTTCATGCTTGGGCCAGGCAAAGCATCAACGTCCCATCAATAAATCCATGCATCAATTATTTAATGCTAATATCCATCCATCTTGCTGTTAGCCTCGTGGCCACACGACCAGGCACGGCCAGGCGTTCGGAATCGGTCGCCTGGGCCATGCTACTTGCAGTGTCTGGAGTTCAGCCAGGCTAATTAAATTGCAAGGGAACCCAGACCAGGCGGGCTTTCTTTTTCACAGGGTAGCAACCAAACAAGGTGCATGAAATCCAGCCACAACCCTAGGCCAGGCAAAAGATGCTCAGGACGCAAGCCAAACTGGCCTTATATCTCCCTGGTTCACACATACACATGTCTCGCTCGCGCTATACATATAGACCCATCCAACACTCTCCGCCCTTGTTCTCTCTCCATGTGACACGCACCCCCCTAAGTACCATAATCCCTTGCTATGGCATATCTCTCTCAAGGTAGTTTTGGTGATTGATGACAACATGTTTGCGGACTAATCTTGTGCTTTGAATAATTCACAGATTCTCCCCTGGCACGAGACGCTTTCTTCCCCTCGGAGTGTATTTCAAGACGGTGTAGATCTTTCGTTTCTTTCTCGGTGGACTAGTTGCGTAGAGGGCACCGTACTATCAAGAGGGGGTCCGCTGGGGTATTGCATGGGTGGAATCATCACGTACACATCAGCTTCTCACCCTCCGAGCATCTCCATTCCATTGAAGAGATCTCTCCTCTCTTCCTTGTCCTGTCTGGGTCCAAGCGGTAGTACCAGCAACCCAGCGGTAGTACCGCTGAGGAGCCAAGCGGCAGTACCGCTCCACAGCGGTGGTACCGCCCGTGGCTCCACAGCAGTAGTACCGCTGGGGTGCCTGGCACCTCCGCCTTGTCCTCGGCATCTTTGAGAGATTCTCTCTCTCGCGCGCGCACGCCCCAGCGGTAGTACCGCACTGCCAGCGGTAGTACCGCACTGCCAGCGGTAGTACGGCCGAAGGGTCACAAGCGGCAGTACCGCTCCATAGCGGTAGTACCGCCCATGACCCCGCTGCCGTAGTACCGCTGGGTAGTCTGGCTCCTACCGCCTCGATTCGAGAGGTCTTTTTCTCGTGTCGGGTTTTGCGGCACTAGTTGCGGTTGTAGAGGCGGTAGTACCGTTCCAGGAGCGGTAGTACCGCCCCTACCACCGCGGTAGTACCGCGTTTGGGCACTTTCCCTACTAGTCTCCTCAGCACGGCAGTACCGCTGGCTAGCGCGGCAGTACCGCTGTCCTGGCGGTAGTACCGCCCCCTCTCAGCAGTAGTACCGCCCTATGCGGGGCTGGTTGGTGGGGGGGCAACGGTTGGATTGTTGCCCCCACTATAAAAGGGAGTCCCCTTCTTCTCTTTGACTTACCTCTTCCTCCCCCAAGCTCCATTTATTGCTCAAGCTCCATTAAATGCTCCAAGCTCCATTTTCGCCCGATCTATCTCTCTAGCCAATCAAACTTGTTGATTCGCTCGGGAGTGGTTGAGAAGGCATCGATCTACACTTCCACCAAGGGATTTTCGATTCCCCCACTCATCCCTAGCGGATCTTGTTACTCTTGGGTGTTTGAGCACCCTAGACGGTTGAGGTCACCACGGAGCCATAGTCCATTGTGGTGAAGCTTCGTGGTCTTGTTGGGAGCCTCCGATTAAGTTGTGGAGATTGCCCCAACCTTGTTTGTAAAGGTTCGGTCGCCGCCTTCAAGGGCACCAATAGTGGAATCACGGCATCTCACATTGTGTGAGGGCGTGATGAGAATACGGTGGCCCTAGTGGCTTCTTGGGGAGCATTGTGCCTCCACACCGCTCTAACGGAGACGTACTTCCCCTCAAAAGGAAGGAACTTCGGTAACACATCCTCGTCTTCACCGGATCCACTCTTGGTTATCTCTTACCTTTACTTGTGCAAGCTCTTTAGTGTTTCTTCGCTTGCTTGCTTGTATGCTTGTTGTTATTGCATCATATAGGTTGCTCACCTAGTTGCACATCTAGACAACCTACTTTGATGCAAAGTTTAATTTGGTAAAGAAAAGTAAAAATTGGTAGTTGCCTATTCACCCCCCCTCTAGTCAACCATATCGATCCTTTCAATTGGTATTAGAGCGTCATCTCTTTATTAAGGACTTTACCATCCAAAGAGTATGGTTGATACCGTAGACGGTGTGGAGGAACACTCCAGTGTGAATCCGATCTCGTCTACGGGAGATGGGGGAACCTCGGTCTCTCATGAGGAGTTCAATGTGGCCTTGGAGACATTGAAAACCTCCATGACGACCGAAGTTGAAAGCATGTTTACTAAATTTCTTGAGGGGCTTAAACTATCCACCACACCGTTGAAAGTGGGTGACCCCGCCAACAAGGTGACGGATGCTATCCCCGACAAGGGGGAAGCTAGTAGTGAAAAGGCTCCTTCTTCTAGTGGTAAGAATGGCACCGACATCTTTGCCCATGTGGAACCACCACTTGTTTATGGTGGACCAGTTCCTTCCACTCATTTGAATCATGCCGGTCCTCCCCCTAAGATTGTGAAAATTGAGGATTTTTATTCTTGGGTTTACCGCTTTAAACGTCATTTAAATCATGTGAACACTAACCTTTGGAGAATCATTGAAGAAGGTTTCTATCCACATGATCCAAGCAACTTCACTCCTCAAGAAGCCGTGGACTATCAATTCAATGAGAATTCTCTCTTCATCATTCAACATGCAATTCCACCCGAAGACCTACATCATCTTCGTCCCTTCGCCTTGGCCAAAGATGCATGGCATTGTGTTGTCTCTCTCTACCGGGGAAGCGCAAGTATTCAACGCTCCAACTATGAAGTGGTACAAGATGAGGCCGATGAGTTTGCAATGAAAGAATATGAAGAACCTCGTGAGCTTTATCGGAGAGTAACCAAACTCGCGGTCTCACTACGAGATCACGGGAGCAAGGACACAGATGACAATTGGATCAAGCGCAAATTCCTCAAGGCAATGATGCCCTATCACAAGGCCATGTCCTCCGTCATTTGTCAAAGACTGGACTTCCACACTTTGACCTCAAGCGAAGTGTTGGATGAGTTCGTGGCCATGAACATTTTGGACAAGACCGCCGACAATGGGGTGCTTCGGTCTCAATGGGCAAAGAAGCCTAACCTTGCATTGAAGGCCAAGCTCACCGTTGAAGAAGAAGAAGAGGAAGAAGAGGAGAGAAACCCCGAAGATACGAAGTATGCATATCATGAACACATGGCACTTGCTTCAAGGCAATTTTGGAGCAAGAAAAACTTGAGGCCAAACTTTAGCAAAAACAACTCGAGTGGCACGAGGGGCAAGCAACGTGTAAGGACATGCTACAATTGCGGCAACGTGAGTCATTTTGTTGCGGAATGCCCGTATGAGAAGAGGGAAGACAATGGTGGCAAGCTCATCCGAAAGGACAAGGCCAAGTCGTTCCCCAACAAGAACAACTTCACCAAGAAGACTCCTCCCAAGGCATTGGTTGTACAAGAAGAGTACAATGAGGATGATGACGATGATGAAGATGATGAGTCGGTTGCCATGGCCTCCGTTGCCATTGCAACGACTTCACGGGTGTCTCTCTTCGACTCACCCAATGAGAGCATCACCGCCAAGTGCCTCATGGCTAAAGCCATCAACAAGGTAACCCCCAATATCAAAACTACCATCATTAATCATCCTTCTCCGATGGATAGCATTAATGAACTTGAGGGAGCTAATGTGGAGGCTAACGAGTTTGAGGCCTTTATGGGAAAACTCAAGGGAAAATCCAAGAAGCACTTTGTTGCTCTCTTGGAACAACTTGGTGAAGCCAATGACATGATCGAGGCTCACGAAGACACCATCTCTAAGATGGAAGGGCATAGTCATGACTATGCCGATGAGATATCAGATCTTTCCAATGCTCTTGAGGAAGAGCGTGGTCTTCGTTTGGCTCTTGAGGAGTCACACAACGTTGATCATGCTAAGTTAAAGAAAGATTATGATCATGTCCTCATTGTTTCTCGTGTGCTAAATTCCGAGAAGGCCAAACTCGGGGTTGATCTTGCTAGACTCAAAGAGGAGTTTGATATACTTGACAAGGCCCACAAGGCCTTGAAGGGTATTCACGCTAGTCTCAAGGAGTCTCATGATCAACTCCAAGTGAAGCTAACTAAGTAGAAAGCAACTTTTCCTCATATGGTTTTAATTGATAATGCAAATGCTACTAACCCGTGTTGTGAGCATATACATCTTGTTGAGGAAAATGCTAAGTTGAAGGAGCAACTTGAGAGAGGTCTTGCGACTTGCATACAAGGCAAGAAGAACCTCAACGATCTATTGATCAACCAAAAGGGAGTTGTGGCCAAGGAAGGGGTTGGGTACATGCCCGACTCCAAGAACAAGAAGAAGAATGACAAGACCAAACGACCTCCTCCTCTCATGCAAACCTTTGTGAGGGAGGGAGAGAGTGCCCCCGAGGAGGAGAAGAAGAACAATGTCAAGAAGGGCAATGTCACCTGTCGGTGTCAAAACCGGCGGATCTCGGGTAGGGGGTCCCGAACTGTGCGTCAAGGCCGGATGGTAACAGGAGACAAGGGACAAGATGTTTTTTACCCAGGTTCGGGCCCTCTCGATGGAGGTAATACCCTACTCCTGCTTGATTAATATTGATGATATGGGTAGTACAAGAGTAGATCTACCACGAGATCAAGGAGGCTAAACCCTAGAAGCTAGCCTATGGTATGATTGTTGTGTATGGAGTTGATTGCCTACGGACTACAACCCTCCGGTTTATATAGACACCGGATAGGGTTAGGGTTACATAAAGTCGGTTACAATGGTAGGAGATCTTGAATATCCGCATCGCCAAGCTTGCCTTCCACGCCAAGGAAAGTCCCATCCGGACACGGGACGAAGTCTTCAATCTTGTATCTTCATAGTCCAGGAGTCCGGCTGAAGGTATAGTCCGGCTACCCGAACACCCCCTAATCCAGGACTCCCTCATCACCCCTCTCAACAAAGCCGGCGATTTTAACCCTTTTTATGTGTTATGCCGTGCTGGTGATGGGCATGTTTATGCCAAATTTGTTGGCTCTCTTCATGAGTACATTGAATGGTCTATTTGGGTTCCTAAGACCCTTGTTACTAACATCAAAGGACCCATTACAAAATGGGTACCTAAAACCAAGCATTGATCTCTTGTAGGTGTTTGCTTCCGGGGGTGGATCATGGTTGCACGATAGCGGAGCTACAAATCATATGACCGGAAGCAAGGACTTGGTGGTGGACGTGCACAAAGTTCCATCTATGCCCACCAATGTCGAGTGGGGTGACGCCTCATCTTCTAAGGTATTGGGACTTGGCAAGGTGGTCATCTCTCATGATCTCATGATCGAGAAGGTCATGCTTGTTGAGTCCCTTGCATACAATTTACTTTCCGTTCATCAACTTGCAATCATGGGCTTTGCCACTTTCTTTGATATCGATACAGTGGCCCTCTTGTGGAGCAAGACTCTTAAAGTAGCTTTTGTTGGGCATGTCGAGAACGGTCTATATGTGATTAACTTTTCGGAGCAACCCACTAAGACCGCGACATGCCTAATGGCTAAAGTTGATGTGGGATGGCTTTGGCATTGCCGTTTAGCCCATGTCAATATGAGATCTTTGCAAAGTCTCCTCAAGGGGGACCATGTACGTGGACTAACGAATGTTAGTTTTGCTAAAGATCGTGCTTGTAGTGCCTGTATCGAAGGAAACCTACATGAGAAGGCTCACCCTCCCACGACTATCATTTATTCCAAGAGGCCCTTGGAGCTCCTTCACATGGATCTCTTTGGGCCCCCATCCTTTGATAGTCTTGGAGGTAGGAAGTATTGCTTGGTGATTGTGGATGACTACTCAAGGTACACGTGGGTGTATTTCTTCAAGAGGAAGAGCGAGACCCAACAAACCGTCATTGACTTTGCAAATGAAGCACAACGTCAACACAATGCAAAGATCTTGACAATAAGAAGTGACAACGGCACCGAGTTCAAGAACTACACCTTGGATGAATTTCTTAGTGATGAGGGAATCAAGCATCAATATTCTGCACCATACACCCCTCAACAAAATGGTGTTGCGGAGAGGAAGAACCGGACATTGATGGATGCGGCAAGGACCATGATGGCGGAGTTCAAGTCTCCGTACAACTTTTGGGCCAAAGCCATCAACACCGCGTGTCATGCATCCAATCGGCTCTACCTCCGCAAGGGCTTGAACAAGACTCCATACGAGATACTCACCGGTAACAAGCCCAACCTCAAGTACTTCCGGGTATTCGGGTGTAAGTGTTTCATTCTCAAGAAAGGTGTTCGGTTGTCTAAATTTGAGGCTAGAGCTTATGAGGGCATATTTGTTGGCTATGCTACAAACTCTCATGCTTACCGTGTCCTCAATAAATCCACGGGACTTATTGAGGAGACGTGTAACATGGAGTTTGATGAGAATAACGGCTCCCAAGTGGAGCAAAGTGGCACTTGTGATGTAGGTGATGAAATTCCTCCCCAAGCCATAAGAAGAATGGGTGTTGGCTTTATCCTACCCATTGAGGAACCCCTTGTGGCCAAAGGAGAAGGACAAAGATCCACTCAAGTGGAGCCATCACCAACCCAAGGCCCACACGCTTCCGAAGAACAACATGAAGGCTCTCATCCTCAAGAACATGACCAAGGGCAAGATCACGCTCAAGACGGTGTTGACACATCATGTGATGCCCAAGGTCAAGTTCTCTCCTCCGAGCAAGTTCAAGAACAAGAACAAGCCCAAGACGACGCTCAAGATGATCAAGTGACCACTCCTCGTCTCACCCCCGAGGAGGAATTAGAGCGTCGTGCCGCCAAGGTAGCTTCCAAGCTCTCCACTAAGGATCATCTCATGATGAATATGCTTGGAAGCTTAAGAAAGGGGGTAAGCACACGTAGACAATTAGCAAATTATTGTGAGCATCACGCGTTTGTCTCTTGTGTGGAACCCCACAAGGTCTATGAAGCACTAGAAGATCCGGATTGGCTCAATGCCATGCATGAAGAACTCAACAACTTCGAGCGCAACAAAGTGTGGAGATTGGTGCCAAGACCAACCGGGAATCACAATGTCATAGGAACCAAGTGGATATTTAAGAACAAGCAAGATGCCCATGGGATTAACATTCGCAACAAGGCTCGTTTGGTAGCACAAGGCTACTCCCAAGTCGAGGGTATCGACTACGGTGAAACCTTTGCTCCCGTTTCTCGTCTTGAATCCATTTGTATGTTGATTGCATATGCTTCTCATCATAACTTTAAGTTACAACAAATGGATGTGAAGAGTGCTTTTCTTAATGGTCCTATTAATGAATTGGTTTATGTCAAGCAACCCCCCGGGTTCGAGGATCCCTACTTTCCCGATCATGTGTATCAACTCGATAAGGCGCTCTATGGCCTTAAACAAGCCCCATGTGCGTGGTATGACCACCTTACCGAGTTGTTACAAGACCGTGGTTTTGAAGTTGGGCTAATCAACCCCACTCTTTTTACTAAGAAGGTCAAAGGGGAGTTATTTGTGTGCCAATTATATGTTGATGATATTATCTTCGGTTCTCCTAACAGAGCTTTCAATGAAGAATTTGCCGCTCTCATGACCTCAAAGTTCGAGATGTCCTCCATGGGAGAGTTGAAGTTCTTTCTAGGGTTTGAAGTGAAGCAAAGAAGAGAAGGAACCTTCATCAATCAATCCAAATACACTCAAGACATGCTCAAGAGATTCAAGCTAAGTGACGTCAAGACGGCTTCCACTCCAATGCCCACCAAGTGCCAACTTGACTTAGATCCCAATGGTAAAGGGGTGGATCAAAAGGTATATAGTTCCATGATTGGATCCTTGCTTTACCTTTATGCATCTAGATCGGACATCATGTTGAGTGTGGGAATTTGTGCACGGTTTCAAGCCGCACCTAAGGAAAGTCACTATGTGGCGGTCAAACGAATCTTTTGATATTTGGCTCATACCCCAAACTTTGGCTTATGGTACCCAAGAGGATCAAACTTCAAGATTGTAGGGTACTCGGATTCCGATTGGGCGGGAGACAAAGTGGATAGGAAGTCCACTTCCGGAGGGTGCCAATTCCTTGGTTGCTCTTTGGTAAGTTCGTCTTCCAAAAAGCAAAGTTGTGTGTCTCTCTCGTCCACTGAGGCGGAGTATGTTGCTGCCGGTAGTTGTTGTGCACAACTCCTATGGATGAGGCAAACTTTGAAGGATTATGGTGTCACTTGAGACAAAGTGCCTCTTTGGTGTGACAATGAAAGTTCCATCAAGATCTCTCTCAACCCGGTGCAACACTTCAAGACGAAGCATATTGAGATTCGGTATCACTTCATCCGGGATCACATTAGGCGAGGTGAGATCGAGCTCAACTATGTCAACACTCATGACAACCTTGCAGATATTTTCACGAAGCCCTTGGATGAAGCAAGATTTCGCGACTTAAGGCATGAGCTAAATATCATTGATTCGAGCAATGTGGCATGAACCCTTGCACACCCCACCACGCTCATTTTGTTGTCTAGTTTAGGTGTAGGCATGGACATAGGGGGAGTGTTGTTCTCTCAATGAACTCTCCCTCCCCCCATTATGCATAAATTGATCAAGTCTTTCACTTTAGCCATTGTTGATGGTACTTGTGCTTCAAAGACGAGGTTTGGTCATGGGCCCAAGGTTAAAATCTTCGCGGCACCATACCTTTTGACTCAAACATAGGTGGCCTCGGCCACCGCCCTCTTTTGAAGAGGTGTGTCTTGGTCTTTTGCTGGTGTGCTCTTTCTCTTGCCGTTTTTGTCGTTCCGTCGAGCAAAGCCGTGTTTGTTTAGTTGCCGTGGCGTGCTGGGCGGTACTACCGCTGGTGGTGCGCGGTACTACCGCTCGTAAGCGGTACTACCGCCCCCCAACACGGTACTACCGCTGAGGGACGGGACCAGGGGGTTAAGTCGGGGCAGGGGGAGGTTTCTTCTCCCCCATACCCATTCACTTCGCCTCCTCTTTTCTCTTCCTCTCTCCAGCCTCCACTCGCCGCGCGAGGGCTCCGGCGGATCTCCGTCTCTGGGGCGTCCCTCTCCATTTCCTTTGGTGGAGTCGATCCCCACCTCGTTCTCTTGCCATGGATGCCGGTATTGCCCCCGTTCCTTCTTTCGTTTTGTCTCATTTTTAGTTCTTGTTTCTTACGGGCAATGGTGGTTGCATCTCTAGATTTTTGGCCAAATCTAGGCTTGGGTTGGTTGGAGAAGGCAACTAGACTATCTTGATTAGAGTTTGGTAGGAATATTTTTGAATTTGGTAGGCCGGTAGTGCCGGATCTGACCACGGTAGTAGGAAACCGCTGTTTCACCGCCTCGTGCTGTAGGAAACTGCTGTTTCTCCGCCTCGAGCAGTACTACCGCTCTCATTGGAGCGGTACTACCGCTTGACCTCGAGCGGTACTACCGCTCTCTTTGAGGCGGTACTACCGCTTGGGGCGGTACTACCGCGGGCATGTCACGGTACTACCGCTGCATGCTAATTTCCATCATTTTCCTGCCGTACCTTGATCATTTTTGTTGAGTTTGTTGGCTTATGCTCGTTCTTTCTGGTTGTTTTGCGTGTTCTTGTGTTTGGCTCCAGGTGATGACCATTCCGAGCAGCAAGGTCGCCGTATCAACCCCGGGCGTGCTACATCAAAACGCTACCGCACCTCAGAGCAAGCCGGTGGTTCCTCGAGCACCCAACCGCCTCCAGCAAGTGCATTTGCAAGTGTTCCTCCACCTCCTCAGCAATCAAAGCGATCCGCCAACAAGCCCAAGGGGAAGACTGTGACTGAGATGACCAACAGGGAGTTTTGGGAGAAGCGTCGCCGCAACCCCTATGCGGTGGACCAAGAACCCACTTTGGTCAACCGCCCGTTCTGGAACCGTTCTCAGTTTGCCATCTACTTTGATGTGATCAAGGCCAAGAAGAATCTTTTTGTTGATGTTCGCTCCATTGACACTAATGCTATGGAGAAGGACCCGGAGTACTTTGGCGAAGCCCTTTAGATGTGCACTCAGCTGAACATTCTCAGGATCATGCAATTCAACAAGGATTTCGATGCGGATTTAGTGGCTCAATTGTATGCCACCATCCATCTTGGGACGGATGTCGACAGGACTCTGACATGGATGACCAATGGCAAGCTGCTTTCTGTCAAGTGGAAGGCTTTCATGGAGTTACTTGATGTGGTGGATCACGGGCTTGAGACTGCTGTCGGTTTCCGCCCTCACCGCAATGCTACGTCCACCCACAAGCAAGCCCTTTGGCCCTACTGCACTGTGAAAGTTCACCCAGTAACTGAGAAGAAGACCTATGAGCTGTCTCCGTATCTGGACATTCTTCATCGCATCTTCCGTGAGACTCTCTTCCCTCGGATCGGGAATCTGGATATGGTCCACTCTTACCTCGTGGACATGCTCCTTTTCTGTCAGCATGAGAAGGAAGCAAGCACTGGAGAGAGCGTGGATATTTCTCATATCATGTGGTCTGAACTTCTCTCTGCCGTGTCTGAGCGCAAGTGCCCTATATATGGTCCATTCATCATGAGGCTCATTGAGAGGGCCTGGGCACAGACTTATCCCAGAGTGTTGCTAGAAACTGGAGACTTGGTTTCTCATGAGATCAAGCGTCTGAGGAAGAAGGACAATTGGACAGCGCCTCACACAGGGGGTCCATCTGCTACTGCTCCCACAGGGGGTCCGTCTGCTGCTGCTGCCATGGGGGGTCCGTCTGCTGCTGCTGCTGCTGCCATGGGGACCGAGGGTGGGGCTGCTACTGATGATCATGAGGAGGACTTTGGCCCCTCTAGTACAGAATCGTCGTGGGCACAGAAGCTTAAGCGCAAGATGAAGAAGCTTTTCTGCATGGAGTCTCATGGTCAGTACATGACTCATGTGGCGGAGAAGCATGCCAAGACGCGCCACAAGGAGCTCATGCGTCAGATGGGAGCAACAGTTGCCAGTGGGTCTGAGGGTCATATCACTGAAGAGGAGGACTGGATTCATCAGAATTGCCATTGGACCGACTCTGATGCCGAGCAGTTTTCGACCCACGATGAAGATGCAGAGATGTGATGTTCGAGATCTTCATCTTCCCATCACCTGGAGTCGTAGCGTCACTCTTTGCCCTTTTGGTGTCTCGCTGCCAAAGGGGGAGAGAGTGTAGGGATTTGTGTTATTGCCGTGCTTTGAGTCGTTGAATCGTCTTGTGGTTTCTTGTGTGTTCTCTCGGTGTTTTTATTTGGTTTGGCTTGGTGTGAGACCTAAGTTCTAGCCATATGGTGTGAGACATATGCTCCCTATCGCTACCTTATTACTTATGTCTATTCAGAGTACTGTAGTTTATTATGAGATGCGTGTTTTGCCTGTTTATTCTCTTCTCTCATATATCTTGTGCTTAGTATTGTTGGACTATAAAATATAGGGGGAGTGTTGATCCGAATGTGTGTGTCGTGCCATATCTAGGTGCACACATTCTGGGGGAGCCCGTATATATTTTGTAGTTCTTTGTTTTCTCCGTTTTATTTCTTTTCCTTGCGCAAATCCCTAGTTGTCATCAGTCCACCAAAAAGGGGGAGATTGTTACGCCATATCTCTCTCAAGGTAGTTTTGGTGATTGATGACAACATGTTTGCGTACTAATCTTGTGCTTTGAATAATTCACAGATTCTCCCCTGGCACGAGACGCTTTCTTCCCCTCGAAGTGTATTTCAAGACGGTGTAGCTCTTCCGTTTCTTTCTCGGTGGACTAGTTGCGTAGAGGGCACTGTACTATCAAGAGGGGGTCCGCTGGGGTATTGCATGGATGGAATCATCATGTACACATCAGCTTCTCACCCTCCGAGCATATCCATTCCATTGAAGAGATCTCTCCTCTCTTCCTTGTCCTGTCTGGGTCCAAGCGTTAGTACCACGCAACCCAGCGGTAGCACCGCTGAGGAGCCAAGCGGCAGTACCGCTCCACAGCGGTCGTACCACCCGTGGCTCCACAGCAGTAGTACCGCTGGGGTGCCTGGCACCTCCGCCTTGTTCTCAGCATCTTTGAGAGATTCTCTCTCTCGCGCGTGCGCCCCAGCGATAGTACCGCACTGCCAGCGGTAGTACGGCTGAAGGGTCACAAGCGGCAGTACCACTCCACAGCGGTAGTACCGCCCATGACCCCGCTGCCATAGTACCGCTGGGCAGTCTGGCTCCTACCGCCTCGATTCGAGAGGTCTTTTTCTCGTGTCGGGTTTTGCGGCACTAGTTGCGGTTGTAGAGGCAGTAGTACCGTTCCAGGAGCGGTAGTACCGCCCCTACCACCGCGGTAGTACCGCGTTTGGGCACTTTCCCTACTAGTCTCCTCAGCGCGGCAGTACCGCTGGCTGGCGCGGCAGTACCGCTGTCCTGGCGGTAGTACCGCCCCCTCTCAGCGGTAGTACCGCCCTGTGCGGGGCTGGTTGGTGGGGGCAACGGTTGGATTGTTTCCCCCACTATAAAAGGGAGTCCCCTTCTTCTCTTTGACTTACCTCTTCCTCCCCCAAGCTCCATTTATTGCTCAAGCTCCATTAAATGCTCCAAGCTCCATTTTCGCCCGATCTATCTCTCTAGCCAATCAAACTTGTTGATTCGCTCGGGAGTGGTTGAGAAGGCATCTATCTACACTTCCACCAAAGGATTTTCGATTCCCCCACTCATCCCTAGCGGATCTTGTTACTCTTGGGTGTTTGAGCACCCTAGACGGTTGAGGTCACCACGGAGCCATAGTCCATTGTGGTGAAGCTTCGTGGTCTTTTTGGGAGCCTCTGATTAAGTTGTGGAGATTGCCCCAACCTTGTTTGTAAAGGTTTGGTCGCCGCCTTCAAGGGCACCAATAGTGGAATCACGGCATCTCACATTGTGTGAGGGCGTGAGGAGAATACGGTGGCCCTAGTGGCTTCTTGGGGAGCATTGTGCCTCCACACCGCTCTAACGGAGACGTACTTCCCCTCAAAAGGAAGGAACTTCGGTAACACATCCTCGTCTTCACCAGATCCACTCTTGGTTATCTCTTACCTTTACTTGTGCAAGCTCTTTAGTGTTTCTTCCCTTGATTGCTTGTATGCTTGTTGTTATTGCATCATATAGGTTGCTCACCTAGTTGCACATCTAGACAACCTACTTTGATGCAAAGTTTAATTTGGTAAAGAAAAGTAAAAATTGGTAGTTGCCTATTCCCCCCCCCCCCCCTCTAGTCAACCATATCGATCCTTTCATCCCTCACTCCATCATAGGCGCAAGCACTCCCCCTCCTAAGTATGATTATCTCTTACTAGCCATCAGGAACACATGTACTGTCTCCTTCCATCCATACGTCTATCTCGATATCTCTCGGGGCATCTTTTATTGCACACACACCTTGTCACTCGATCTCCCACCCATGTAGTCCCATCACGATCTCCAGGGGATCTCTCTATGACAAACATACACTCTCTCCTCCCCATGTCTGCATTTTCTCCGTACGTCTCTCTCGACCTCTCTCCCTTGTTTGTTAGACCCCTCTTGGCCACGTGCTAGGGGTCTTGCTCTCTCGGTTCCAAATAACCACACACTATCTCCTCACCTTGCCTTCGTTGTCGAAGATGCATGTGTGATATGTTTGCATAAGACACGCATGCCTTTTCTCTACTTTTATTGTGTGTTGTCCATGTCTCTTTCACACACGCACACACACTTTTTTCACTCTCTCTCTCTCTAGTTAGGGACTCTGTCACATCCATAAGCATATGGATGTTTTGAAAAGTCAAACCTCAGAAAAGTTTGACCAGGTATATGTGGAGAGAAACATTTACATCTGGAACGATCATTAGATTCATCACAACATGTACTTACTTCATACTATCATTTATCTTTGGTATTGTAGATATAACTAATTTCTTTATAAACTTGGTCAAAGTTTCAAAAGTTTGACTTAAAAAAATGTTGGAACTACATTATCAAACGGAGGGAGTAGCTCTTTCTCTCTCTCTCTCTCTGCTATCTCTCACGGGCCCCCCTCTCACTCGAACTCTCTATACCGACGGATTATACGCTCACTGTGTCAGCATATAGCACCGTATATTGCTTAGTTGACCTGTCAACCAATCCACATGCTGCCTTGTCAGCTCGTGTTCTATATCTTCGTGTGCTGGCCCATGTGGCAGTGGGTGAAAATAAGTAAACTAGAGGCCCATCTGACACACGGTGTGAAGTAAACAAAGTTGAATCCACTCGGGGTAGCAGCCCGCACGCTAGTAAATTGACGGCGCATTGAGGACAAACTTCTTGCGCGTGAAGGACGCACTCGTGCACAATTCACCACTGCGCGGCGGCATGCACAGAAGGACGCACTCACGCACACCCAGCACACAACACACACCAGCACACGTGTACACCAGCGTCGCCGCCGGTTGAGATGGACGGCGAGGCAGCCAACAAGCGGAGGCGGCTCGAGCCAAAACCGCATCCGGCGAGCCTGGACTTCATCAGCAGCCTCCCCGATGACATGCTGCTCGTCACCATCGGCCTCCTCCCCACAAAATCTGTCGTGCGGACCGCCCTGGTCTCCCGCTGGCGCCCCCTCTGGCGCTGCGTCCCCCTCAACCTCACCGTTGACAGCTGCCTCTGCGACGGGGATAGCAAACACATGGCCGCAGTCTCCAAGATACTTTCATCGCACCCTGGGCCAGCCAGACGCCTTGACATCCGCATGTTCAGTACCAACTACAAGGTCCAACCCAAGTTCGACGAGTGGTTCTTATCCCGCGCCCTAGATCAGCTCGAGGAGCTCAGCTTTGAAGCTGGACGATGTCGCTCTCTGCCGCCGTCCGTGCTCCGCCTCACGCCAACGCTGCGCTGCGCTAGCTTCAGCTCCTGCTATCTTCCCTAGATTAATGCTGCGCCCGCCCTTCTTCTCCCTCAACTCAAGCAGCTCGACCTCTTCGACGTTGTCATCTCAAAGAAGGCTATGGAGCACCTGCTCCACAGCTGTACTGCGCTCGAGTACCTTCATCTTGAGCAGATCCACGGGTTCATTAGCCTCCACATCGCCTCGACGAATCTCCGATGGATTTATGTGTCTTGCTGGCCCCGCAACAAGACATCAATTGGGAAGATATCACTCCAGCTGTTCCATGTTATGGTCATTGAGAATGTGCCTTTCCTTGAGAGATTGCTTGTATAGGATTTAGAAGGTCCAGCAAAAATCAGGGTCATTGACGCGCCGAAATTGACAGCGTTGGTGTACTCGTCTGCCAAATTCTCCGAACTCTTTATTGGATCTGTAATCGTTCAGGTACAACACTCATCTTCTTCTTCATCTTCTTGAAATTCACATTTTTAAATTTCTTCTTTATGTATTTACGACTGTCTTCCAGAAAATGATTCCCACAAGCTTGACCCAGTCCATGCGCACAGTGAAGATCTTAGCACTAAAATCTATCGGCCCCAATCTGGATCAAGTTGTTGGACTCCTTACATGTTTTCCATGCACAGAGAAGCTACTCATCGAGGTGAAACTTCTTTCCTATAAGTAAACGGTAATCACAACGTAGCTCATTTTTTTTGTAATTTTCCCAAATTACGATGACAAGTGTAGTGTTCAAAACTGCATCTACGCACTGCACCGAAAGAAATGTTTTTAGTATTTTTTTCTCACGTGATCACCTGCATCATTTTTGTACTACTATATTAGCCTAGGCTAGTCATAGTGGAAAGTAACTTAGACTACTCCAGTAACTCTATGGTTACCCTAAGAGCAAGTACTACCTCCGTCCTGGTTTACTCTTCCAATTTTGTAGTATCAAAATTTGACCATAGATTTAACTGACAAAATGTTAATGCATGTCACTAAGAATTATATCGTTGGATTCATATTTGAACATAATTTCAAGTGGTGTAATTTTTAGTGACATGCATTGGCATTTTCTTAGGTAAATCTATGGTCAAAATTTTATACTAAATACGAGGTAGTATTCCCTCCGTCCCAAAATCCTTGTCTTACATTTGTTTAGATACGGATGTATCTAACACTAAAATGTTACTAGATACATCCGTATTTAGACAAATTTAAGACAAAAATTTTGGGACGGAGGGAGTACAAAAGTGGGCTATGTAGGCCAAAACATGTGCCAAATTCACTTGTGATGCATTTGGCATCGATGCCCCTCCATTGCTCACCTGGTTCCCCAATCTGGATCACCTACTTTGCTCCGGTGCCAAGTTAACTCACGCAATGAAAAAACACTACGTGGGAGAGAGAGAGGACTGAGGCAATAAAAACACTTGTTTGGGAGAGTGAGAGGCTGGTGTAGTTGGTTTGATTGATTTGTTTATACATGTGGGTCTGTGTGCACATCGGTGCCAACTCTCTCACATCGCAAGAGCGGTGCCAAAATCTTTTGACTTGACATTGATGCATATTATGTGGCATACTTTTGTGAAATATGGCATCGGCCACATAGTGGAAGGCAACAAATGCCCAAGCTCTTCATGTGCTCCTAGTTAAATGAGAGGAAACAGAAAGAGAGAGAGAGAGAGAGAGAGAGAGAGAGAGAGAGACAGAGAGTGAAAAAATATCACTAGCCAGCCAACCCTATCGTATGAGCGAATGATATTGGTACCTCTTGATGACACGGCAATCTTATGCAGCCACTTCTCTAATATGTTCTCTTCTTTTGCAGATAAAAAAGACCCGAAAGTGAAAAATGTGCTGCACTATAACAATCTCATCGAATGCCTTGATCTCCATCTTACAAAAATTGATTTGATCGACTACCGAAGCAGCACATCTGAGATTAAATTGGCCAGGTTCTTTGTTCTGGAGGCAAGTGTGCTCAAGGTAATGAGGTTTGGCGTTCTCTGGCGCAACAATGAATGGTGTGCTGATCACCGCAAGCGTCTAAGCCTAAATGACGAAGTCTCCGCAGAATCTGAATTTGTTTTTGAAACATCAAGTGGCCAGAGACTCGAAAACTTATTTTCCCATTAGTGACTTGACAGGGCGGTGGATTGTAGTTTGTATGAGAATGCTGCATCCACCTAAAGTAATGAAAGTTCTTACATAAACTTCCTAGTAATTCCCTCTTCGTTGGTGCAGCATTACTCCTAACATTTGTAATATCAGTTTGAAACTTATAATATTGTCGTGTCCTATTCCTGCGTTTTCAAAATCCTGCGAATCAAACAGGTCCTAAGTTGGTGATGATGTTGTGCCTCCCATATTTCACCAATAGCCGTCGGATCTAGATCTGACGCATACAAACCAAGCTTCTCCATTTTTGCAAAAAGATGCCTGCACTTGTTCCCTATTTATAAACAACTCCTTGTCTCTCACAATCAGCCTTATCTCCTCCCCACCACATCTAGAAGGCCGTGGAAAAATCTGGCGCGATGGCCGCTGGCGGAGCCGTCCACCCCCAATCTTGGTGTTCCGTGCAATGCACGGGCATCTACACACGGGAAATTATGTCGAACATGGCTAGTTGTAAGCAGGCTAGCTCTACAGCCATGATGATAGTGACTGCAAACGGTGAGGCTGACTATGGTATGCCGAACACGGCGCCTATACTCAGGTGTCATCTCCGGTGCAGGGTCTTGTCACTTCACTGTGAGGAGCAGCACGTAATAATTTGACCAACGGGTAGTACAGTGCTAGTACTCCTACTACTACATTGGTAGTACTACTACTAGTACTTGTAGCACCACCGTCTAGATTTAGGAGTACTACCACGTCCATCTGGATTTTAGTATTTGACTAGCAATATCTAGTAATGCATGTCACAAAAATGTACTACTCCCTCTATAAATAAATACATGGTGTTTTATTCCTATCGGCGAGAGAACTTAATGTTTTTTCCTAACTAGAGTACTAATAGGATTACATGCAATGAACTAAACACTGCATGTCATGTTTGGTAGTCTCAAGTCATTGAAAGCATGCACGACCCACATCTCTCATTGGTTGATATGTCACGAAATAAGAAACAAGGAGGGAGTTAATGCACCGTGCCTAAGTATTTTGGGATTATTTGGTTTTCGTAAGGTGACTTACACAACATTTTTGTTTACATGCATTAACATTTTATTAGTTAAATCAAAGGTCAAAACTTGGCACAAAATGCAAAGGGGACCAATAAACCAGTAAACATCAAACTTCTCTCGTTTGGCCCAACTAGAGCTCCTGTGAGATGACTATACTGCACCGGCACGGAGGGGGCGCAGCTTCATTGACTTACGGCAACTGCATTTGGGTGAATGACACATGGGCCCAGGGGTGGCTGGCCCACCTATCATACAGCCAAAGGCAGGTGCAGTAGAGGGCCGAGGAGTAGTACGAAATCCTATGCACCTACGCATGCTAACCAAGGGCAAGAGTGATCACTCGAATCGCAAGATCAGTTGACTAGAATCTAAGCTAGACCCATGGAGGCCATGAGCGCAAGCATCAGCCGGCTGTGCCAGATGGTCCACGACGCCGGCCTGCAGCCCGGCACCGAGGAACGTCTCCAGGTAGTATTGCTTGAGGCCGCCAGGGCGAGGGGCCGCTTGGATGACAACTTCGTCTCCTTGTTCGACGAGGTCCTCATCGGTTTCCTCGACAAGTTCACCGTCGTCAAGAAGCTTGCGGACGACTTTGACGTAAGCCTCCAGCCGACGCGCCCAGGCTCTGCGATGCCCACCACCCTCAACGGCCACTATGGTGACAACCTCTTCGACGCACTGGTGGCCCTGTGACTGCCCGCCATCGCGCCGGATAATGTCCACCTCGAGGTCGCGCTCGCCGTGCAGCGCCTGGCATAGCAAGACACCATCGACATAATCACCCACGTCTACGCACAAATCGTCCGCTAGGACTACTACATGCAAGAGGAGGACGATAGGACGCTGGCCTTCTTGGACCGCAGGGCAACCTTGGACGGCACTGTTCAGAAGCACGTTGAGCTCGCCGCCAACGCCGCTGCTCCTCACACGTCGGTTGGTGACCCGGCGCACTAGGGCGTGAGGATGTCGTTGATGGATCCATATGTTTTTTTATATTTCCATCAAATCCATGTAGTAGTATATGATACTACAGTAATTATCTTACCTTTCGCATCAACTTCATAATTTTCGTATGTACTCCATGCATGAACGGCGCCAGAACCAAACTTCTCATTACTCTAGGCAAAATCGTTATTTTCTATCTATCGGTCGCGCCATGGAGCAGAACCAAATTTTACAAGTTACGAGTTCGAAAGGAAAAGCCTGATGTGTTCGCATCGCACCCCCACACGGTTGGTCCGGCACGCCGCTCAAGAGGGAATGCGTGCGGTGTTGCATTTTCACTTACAAGTGGGACCGCAGTTGAGCAAACCGACTATCGGCAAACCCCCACCCAGCCCACCGCACGATGGCTGAGAAAACAGGAGGGAGAAGAGATGGCTGTAGCATGGACTCCAAGAAAATTGGTGTCGGATGGGACTCGTGTGGGTGGCGTGTGCCGTGCTGCTAGACGTGAATGCCGCCCATGCCACCCCACTATATCGAGCCTATATCGAGGTACGTAGAACAAATTTCCTGCAGTTCATGCTCAGCCCTCCTCTATCTCTCTTCTCAGCCAGCGAGCGGATGCGCGGAGCCCATCGTCTGTTTGCTCACATGCGGCCCCACATGTCAGTGAAAATGCAAGAGGACCCACTGAACCTGCACATCTTTCACCTCGACATGCTGGTGATGAAAAACAAATCCAATAAAGATCTTCGGTGGCCGCTTTTGGAGTTACTCAAGAGTAGTAAGATTCTATTTACAGTTTAACCCAAGATGCACATCTCGTGGCTTCAACTACCACTCTATTTTCTTTCATGACACGACCTGGATGCTGGATGTCCCACGTGTCGGCAAAAGAAGGAAGAACCCGACCAAATCTTCGGTTGTGCTCTTGGATTAGACTAGTTGTGCTAACTTAAAAATTTTATTGTCTACTCCCTCCGTTCCAAAATACTTAACTTACATTTGTCCAAAAATGGATGTACCTATATACTAAAACATGTCTAGATACATATATATTTTGACAAATAGAAGGCATGTATTGTGCAACGGAGGGAGTAGAATGGATGCAAGTTTTTGTATTCGGAAGAAGAGTACATCCATATATTGATAGAGTGCAATTTAGTAGATGTTCTATCACTTTTATCTAGCACAGAGGCTAGAGATGAGATTAGTGCACTTGTTGATACTCCTACTAGAATAGAGGCTAGACATGAGCCTGGATGCGAGGAAGCAACGTCTACTTCTTTACACTCGAAGAAGAAAGAAGCACGCAAGATCGAGCCTCCGTAGATCAACAATGAATGCATCGAGAAGGCACTAATCCAACTTACAGGAGTAGTAAAATGTATTCTTATGGTTCTTGTTTTCTTTGGTCTTGCTTTTCTAGTCAAAATTATCGTTGGAGTTCGTGCAAAAGGAGGTCCGTTTGGGGTCGTGCGTTGGAGTTGGACTTACAAGTGGGACCGCAGTTAAGGAAACCAACTATCGGCAAACCCCCATCTCGCCCGCCGCGCGATGGCTGGAGTTAGAGAAATGACGAGGTTGAAGAGATTGCTCTAGCACGGACTCCAAGAAATAATATGGTGTCAGATGGATGTCGTGGTGGTGGCGTGTGCCGTACTCCTGGACGTGAATGCTTGTTCTGGCCCATGCCACCCTACTACTCCTAATACTTACTCCTAGTATATAGTACTAGTATCGAGGTTTCGAGGTGCTGGTTACGTACAACGAACACATTACCATATGGCTACAGTAAAAACACCAGCCCGACGCGCGAAGCATGTGAAGCTAGTACAAATAGTGTACTAGTATTGTTGATTGGCCTCATCCGATAACCTGTTGCAATGCTCGTACAATTATGTATTCGGAAAATATTTTTTTGCCTCGTCGCACCACTCACTCAGAGAAGCGACTCGAAAGCCATTCATAAATTTAGTAAGTTTATCATGGGCATATCATTTTATTACATACAACAGGTCATCAACCCACATCGACAACGAGGATACATTATAAATACTAAAGTTTTCGCCACACAACAAATAACAATCAATGAAATGAACTTCAACTCAACCATTCCTCGGCGTTGGAAACGCTTGCTTTGAACCACAAGTGATTCTCTGGGATGGGCTATCGATTGTCGATCTGGAAACCAACGTAGGACTGATCATCCAGGCTGAAGCGGCCTACTATATCAGTACCAGGGTAGGGAACCACCCAAATGTCCGAGGTATAGACACAGTTGCTTCTCATAAATGGTACTAGTAACGTTGTGTCAATAGCAGTTGGATCGCCTTTCACAATCATCGGATAGTTTTGTCCAAGGAAGAGCGAATTTTCTCCAAGACTATCAATTCTGTACTAGGGAGAAGGAGTTGGCGCTAGCACACTAATATCCATCCCGAATACCATGCAACGGGTGTTGGAATAGGTCTGGAGAGTGCGACCATGGGAGACTACACCTGCTTCCTTAGCAGTAACATCATCAGTGAGCTGTATACACACAAGAAGAGGTGATCCATCGGAATTAGTTGCCAGGCGCCATAGAGTATATGGGCGCTGCTCGTCCTCATGCTCGTGATCATCACCATCGTCATCTCCCCCTTGGTTATAAAAATTTTCAAGTATAGGTGGTCGGATGTTCACAAGACCTTGGAAACACAAGAAGAAGGTTAATTAGTAAAGGGAAACTTGCTAACCCGCATGCATGTGGATGAAGCAATTATAATTACGATGGAAGACAAACATACCAAAACTACGAGGATCCCATGCAAAAACAATGCCACGAGTGGTGGCAGCAAACACAAGGCCCTCGTATTGAATTGCATCACAGTACTCATCCGTGTACAGAAACTGATTTTTGAGCAATATCCATCGAGTCATGTAGCGACCCGACCCGAATGGATCAAGTCTCTGTGCTTAAGTGTCATCCCTGGATCGGTATGCTGACACACACAGTACTGGAGGATTTATAACAGAGGTAAATCACATGTATAAGTAATGTAAAGTACTATTACCTCAATCCAAAATAGCGGAAGTAACAAGGTTGTGGATTCCCATCAACACCAACGGCAAAGTTGAGTGTAGAAATCATAACCCTAACGTATCACTTACTCGTCGTAAGCTATCCTGCAACATGAGAAGTTGCAGCCACAAAGGGTCAGTACATTGAATGTACTGGCAAATTCACACCATAGAGAATGATGAATAAAGGCTATCACTACATGCATATTTGGCTGGTGGAAAAGCTCTATGGTTATAAGGTTTTTGCGAAAAGCCAATTTTTCCCTACTGCAAAGGAATAAATTTTATTTAACTATCATGGTGGTTGTTGAACATTGAGAATGGTTGACAGCATTCTCAATCCCAATTAAGTAACATCATTAAACCCAACAAACTTAATTTAAAGTAACATAATGAGATTCACATGATAATCCAAGTACTAGATACTCAAATTGTCCATATCCGGGGACACGGCTAACCATGATTAGTTTATTAGACTCTGCAGAGGTTTGCGCACTTTTCCCCACAAGACTCGATCGCCTCCGTTTGGTTTCTCGCACTACATGGTGTTTGAGAAGACGGATGACCGAAACATAGTCCTTCAGAAGCGCTAGCACCTTACGATCGGGTAGACCGTACCACCTACATCCCCTACATCTGCTAGTCTACCACTGTAAGAGTTCGCACGACTTAGTCAACTATGCTAGAGCCCATAATAGCTTGTGGCTGCACACGGAAGTTTCTTGTATGAGTAGTCTCATGATCCCTTTGAGCCTGGGTGGCGAACCATAGGATGATCACACGGTAACCCCGGGATCTCCTAGGACAACACTGGTATATCCCCAGGTGTCCGGGCAAGTCCACTGGTATATCCCCAGGGTGCCCCAACCAATCC